>NC_056739.1:1728894103-1728906603 GCF_019279795.1 Protopterus annectens | reverse complement strand
CCGCCTGCTCAGAGTCGATCTGTGCCTGACATATAAAGCCATGTCCAACCCAGAATTAATGGACATGCTGCACCTCAGAAAATCCAAATCCCATTGAGCTATGCGCTCGAGAGAATTGAACCTCAGCACTGAAATAAATAGGACATGCTGGAGGGACAGATTCATAACCCAGAGACTCCCTTCACTCTGGAATAAAATCCCAGTCCAGGTTAGGCATAGTCCCTCATTGACTCTCTTCAAGAGGAATCTTGATGAGTGGATGGGAGATCGTAGGTATCACTTCTGTGTCACTGTTAGACAGAGGCACAGTATACTAACCTCAAAAAAGGGCACAGGAAAATTCATTTAAAATGGGTGGTGAAAGCCAAACACACTCTGGCTAGGCTTATAAATGCCCTAGGGCAGATAGCCTAGTATGAACCTCTGAACCTATGAACCTAAAAGGTGTATGAGGACTGTATTATTTTTAATTTTTGAACACCAATTCAGTGTTTTAAATTGTATTTAGGCTGTTTATTTTGTTACTTATTTTAACCCTAAATAAATGTACCTTTAAGAATTAACTAGGAATGTGCTTAAGTTGTTTGTGATTGGTTAATTGGATGTTAAATAGTATGTCGCTACGGAGTGTTTTAATCTAATGAATTTTCGTACAATAAAAAAGGAATGAAAGCTCTTATTGTAACTTTCAGCAGTTCACTGAGTTATGATATTTTTTGTTTTTAGTGGTATTTTATTGATAATTACATTTAAGTGTTTGTATTGATCTTACTCGCAACCTGGAACCGTCACAAGATATGTTTCCTAACCTGAATGGTGATGGCAATAAAGGCATATTGGGTTTAGGAGATGGAAACATTGATTTGACTCAGTTGCTTGCAATTTTAATGCAAATTCATCCTGACACAAATAGCCGGGTAGCACACTCAAATATTCTGAATGTTGAGACTGTGTTTCATACGCAACAGGACCATGCGTAGCTTTACCGCAATGCCTTTGCCCAAGTCACCAGTAATGGAGTTCATCAGCCTTACAACAAGCACATTTGCAATCATACTCATAATTCAGTATCTAACATTTCTATCAATGACAATGACTTTTCAACAGACGGTTTAATAAAGAATTCAACCTTGAGAGTAATACAAACAATGAATCATGAGTACATTATAATAATGGGACTTTAAAATAGAAAATATATAAACTTGAAAAAACTGCTTAAAAATATAGAGGGTTACAGCTTAACTACACCTTATTTCAACAATCCATTGCACTGTAGTATGTTCTGAAAATTAAAATTTCCTAATGGAGTAAAGAATGGTTCATTTCTACATCATGAATTCCTTGAACTTTTAGACTTCGCTGGACTGGATTTTATGCATTACTTATTAGAGACAATCTTCGTACAATGGATTCCTTAAAACAGAATATAACTTATTTACAGAAGGCTGTTGTTCATGATCTGCTGTTCCCTTCAATGGAAAACTTTTATAAGATAATTTTTCATAGAGCAGACTTGAACTGTATGTATGGAGATCATTACAAGGAAAAAGTGTAAACTTATGAGAGATCAATACGAATATTTACAGAAACAAGCCTATCCTTTACCCTCTAAGATCATGAGTCCTATAATTGCTATGAAAGTGTGATTTCTCAGCAGGAATTGATCGACACCGACCCAGTACAACACAGGAATTATTCATATATGACTAGAAAATATGGGGGAAAATGATTATGATACCCTCCATAATTAATGAACAACCACAAGGTACTGTACTACTTCAATTCAATGACTTTAAGATGTTTAATTACAGCAATGCCATTATTACAGAACTGCATGGACAGCTTTTTTCCAAGTGGTTTAACTTCACTCCTACAACTAGATTTAATCTGGTAGATATATTTTAAAATTTAAGTTGTTTACCAGAAAGTTAAACTTGAATTTGATTTTAGATAACACTTTGGATAAAAATGGGGTTGAACCTCCGAAACAGAAGAACACTTACAACCTGCCTTTATTACCACCTGTAGCCCTTTTTGAAAAATTATGTGAAGCAGACATTAGGGCTAAAAGTGTTAATTTAGTTATCCAAGTGAAAAGAAAATTGACTAAAGAAGAAGGAGAAGTTAATTTATTTAATTAACAAAGACAAGCTTTGCATAATGAAACCACATAAAGGGGGATGGATTGTTATTATGGACAATTTTGTTTATGTAGGAAAGATGTTGAACTACTTATATGATGTTTTTAATATCTTCTTCTTTAAATGAACAGAATATTGCCCTATCACGGATTAGATTTAGATTAGATTTAGATGATATGTTTTTGCAATTTAACTTCTCTATTGACAAGATGAATTATTTAAGGGTTAAGAGGCCCTTTATCCCTTCAATTTTCGGCATTTCACAGATATTTGGCATATACACCTGTGAGGCCAGTAGTTGCAGCAAGGGACTCTAAGACCAAGTCATTAGCTGAATTTGTGTATCATAAGTTAAAGAGCTTCTTTTCTGATAAACCTCATGTATTAATTGACCCTTGGCACCTATTACGAACTTTTGGTGCTTCTGAGTATAGAGATGTTAATTTTTGATGTACTGATGTCAAGGATCTGTTTTGATAATTTCACAGACCAAGGTATGGAGATATGTATGGAGGCATTGACTATTTGTACTAAATTTGATTATGTCACTCTAAGAGTTTTACATACACTTATGGACTTAGTTTTAAAAAATAACTTGTCTTTTTTGAGGGTGAGTTTTTAAGCAAACTACAGGTGTGGCTATGGGAGCATCAGTTGCACCTGTGTTTGATAATATTGTATTATGATGGTGGGAGGAGAAATTTGTGTTTACATTCCACTATATACATTCATTTATAAATATTTCTGATATATGGATGACATACTAATTTTATGGAGTGGAAGCAATGATACTATTTTGCAGTTTTTATAATGTATAAATGCTACTACTTTTTTAGTTTTCACTCACCAGGTAGAATGTGAAGGTTGTAACTATCCAGATTTGGAGTCTGCTACCTGTATAAAAAGATAAAATGAGCAGGCAAAGCGGAGAATTAAAACTTTAACAAACACTAGTACACAACACTAAATAACACAGTGCAAAAAAAAGGTAGAAACGATGCTGGAGCTAGACATATGAGGATGTGTTAAACATATTCTAATAACATTCACTCAGTTTGTGGTATTATTAAGAGTAACTGAAGATTGCTTATGTCGGATGATAAATTTAAGGCTGTCCTTGGAGAGCAGCCCCATTTATATTTTAAAAATGGTACCTCAGTCAAGAGTTATGCTGTGCTATAAAACTTTAAACGTTGAGATGAGGAATCTGGAAAACTTGGATAAGAAAGGTACTTATCCATGCAGAGGGTGTAATGTATGTAGGTACATTAAAGAGAGTTGTTTTACACACCCAGATACAGGACATATTTTTGAGTTTAATTTTTATGCAGATTGTGGCACCAGGGATGAAGTTTATCTGGTGATCAGTGAGGATTGTCAATGTTATTATGTGGGCAAGACAAATTGTTACCTCAGAGATCATATGGGAACATTTATATTAGTATTAGCAAGGGAGATATTAAGAATGCTCTGGGTAAACATGTTGTAAATGTAGACTATATGCATGTGTTTAAATTTCTTGTTTTGGAGTTGTAACATATAACTAATAGGGTTGGTGATGTATGAACTCATACAGAGAGTCTTGAGACTAAGCAGATTATGTTGTTACAAGCCACAAGGGGTAGAAGTTTAAATAAATATATCCCTTTAAAACTGACTTTAAGATCATGTGGTTTGAGGTAGTAGTTTTAATATGTAAATGTTTTGTTGTGTATTTTAATTAGATCTGATGAAGCACCCTGAGAAAATGCTTATCCTTCTTCTTCCTTTTATTGCACTGTGTTATTTAGTGTTGTTATAGTGTTTATTAAAGTTTTAATTCTCCACTTTGCCAAATCGTTTTATCTTTTTATACATGGTTATACCTATCTTGATGTTAAATTATATAAGAACAGAGTGAAAAGGAACTTTGAATCTACCATCTATAAGAAACCTATGTACTCTAATTGCCTCCTGCATTATGACAGTTATTATCCTCATTGACAGAAAAAAACTTAGTAAAAGGACAGATGATATGTCTGTCTAGGTTGATAACTGATGATCCTATTCTTACATTACAACTAAGTTAAAATATTTTTTGTACAAAGAAACTATCCTGAAAGTTGATAGTATTTGTTTCGACCTACAGATACACACATTATCCTCCCTTGTTGCATTATCCAACATTGTTATCTATTTGAACCAAAACAGATAAGAATTTTAATAAAACTATGGTTTTGGTTTATGGTAATGGCAGCATGGAAATGACAACTATTTTTGAAAAGAACTGGAGATGTGTGTTTGGCCTTTTTGACCTTACCAGTAAAGTGGGTGATATCCAAACCTGTTTTTTAAAAAGGGTAAGAATCTCAAAAACATTTTTGAAAAAGGAAATAAGAGGTTGACAAGCACAGGTCAATTAATAAAAGGGATGAAGAAATGTGGTTCCCGCAGTAAATGTAGATTTACTAATGAGATTACAAATACTGTGTTGGGTAACTACCCTAGAGTATTAAAAATGCAAAGAACATATGATTGTAATACCGTGGGGTGGCATAGGTGGCCACATGCTTGTCATGCTCAGTGGTTTACATAGGTAAAACAGAAAAGAGCTTGAAAGTTAGGATCTACCAACACAACCATGCTTTAAAGAAAAAGACTATACTAATGTCTTGGAAAAGCATTTCAAAGAATCCAAAAACTTCAATAGGTTTATTTTTTTGTATTTTAGAAATGGTTGATTGGAACTTATGGGGAGTTAACTAGTCAGCTTTTTGAGAATTCAGGAGGTATACTGGCAGGTTTTGTTAAATTCCACCCAAACACCTGGTATTAACAATGGTATTAACAATAGAATTTCATTAACCAGTTCACTAAATCTTAGGGTGGACAAACTTTGAATTTCAGGTATTTATTTTGGGGCTGAGATAAACTGTAATTTAACATGAATGTTATATATGAACTAAAAGGCTTAGTTTTAGTTTTTGAACAACAATTCAGTGTTTTAAATAGTATTTAGGTTATTATGTTATTGTATCCCTAAATGAAAGTACCATTAAGAATTAATTAGGAGTGTGCTAAAGTTGTTTGTGATTGGTTAACTGGATGTTTACATAGTATATTGCTATGGAGTGTTTTAATCTGATGAAGTTCTGTAAAGCAATAAAGAAAGAACAAAAATGGGTATTGTAACCTTTGGCAGTTCATTGGTTTAAAAGTTTTTTTTTATTTTTTGCATTTTGAAATTTTCCATCTCTGGGTGCCTTTGCCTATATTTCTCTTCAAATATTTTTGGAACTGCTTTTTTGTATTGATTAGGTTGTCTTACTCCTTTGCATAAATATTGCACCATATTAGATCTCTCTTTCTTTCCCAAGTCCATGTATTTTTAATACCTTTCAAAAATCTCTAGATTTTGTTCTTCATATTTTCACACTTCATCAGTCGCTTCTATTTCTAAACAGTCCAATGTTTCTTGGTCTGTATAATGTTTTTCATGAATCTATCATATTAATGAACACAAATCTGCATTTGAAACTTTTGACAGTTTTTCTTGTGCAAGTATTTTTCTTTCCTCTAATTTTTCTTAATCTTTTTGTATATCTTCTATCTGGAAATTCTCTGCTTCTTGCATAACAGTAACAATACATAATTTGTTTCTTATCCTCAGTAGTCCACTCTATTATCTTTATGACTCTTTTTGGCCTGCCAGTTATTTTTGTGGACTACTACTTCCTTTTACAACAGAGTGGCCATCATCCTCCTGAGTCTGGCCTAGCCTCATTGTAGGAATGTTCCCATGTCCTGAGGATTCTACACTATCATTTTTTCCAGTCCTAGCACCAGTGTGCCTACCAGGACTGAACACTTTTTATCCTGGGGGACTTGTGCACCCAGCTGTCTTTTTTATTTTTTTACTTACTTTTGTCCATGATGTATGCTATATAAAATACAGTCTATATATTAGTGTTGCCTTGGTGAGATTTTGTAAAAACTGGGTCTGCCTCATTAAGGTATTCAGCAAGGCTTGAGGATGAACTCAGTTCTAGCAATACTACTCTCCTTTGCTTGCTGACTTTATCAATGTCCATACACTCGAAGATATACTCTCCTGGCTCTCTACCAACATAACCAATGAGACTATAATCCTAGGCGACACAAACATTAACTGGACCAGCATTCAATCTCTCACAACCCTCTGAATATAAACCTCTACAAATTCAATCAGCTAATCAACACCACTACCAGACCTACCAAAGATCACTCCTCTGGTAGCACCCTTGATTAGATTCTGGTCTCTCACCCTCATTATATATCCAGTTGTGATACCCTCCCTGACTCCCTCAGTGACCATTATCCCACTTTTGCTCATCGTCACTCCCCCTCCCTACAACTCTCTCCTACCTACATCTCCAAATGCTCCCTAAAACACTTCAACCCCTCCACTTTCTCCAACACACTAAAAAATTTCAACGGGAGCCCCCTAAAAACTCTCCCCCTAGAAAATGCTGTCACCTACTTCAACACCACATTTATAAACCTTTTAGATACCGTTGCTCCATTAAAAACAAGAAGGATTAAACGTAACATTGTCCCTTGGCTAAGCTAAGATACCTTAGTTGTCATGCGCCTCTGAGACAAAGCCCTAAACCATCACCATAAACATAAAACTCCCATCACCCTACATGAATACAGAATACTTCAAAACAGAGTTAAAAAACGTATTTCTTTAGACTGTAAATCCTACTTCTTTTCACTCCAAAACAACCATAGGACAAACCCCAAAAATTTCTGGGATGGTATCACCTCCCTCTTTAACCCTGGTAGAAAGGAATACCCTAGCCCAGACCCCAATACCCCCGACAAGGACTTAGCCACCCAATTCAACTCTTTCTTCATTGAGTCAATAACCAAACTAACATCATCCTTCACAAACAACCCTACATCCTCTCCTCTACCTTCCCCTATCTCTTCCTACTCAAATACTCCCACCTCCCAACCTCCTCCCTTCTCTATAAAACCCATCCCCATATCAACTATAAAAAAACTCCTCCAGAACTTAAAACCATGTTCCAACGGCCATGACAACATTCCTTCCTACTTCCTAAAAACAGTTGCCGATGCTATTGCCTTCCCCATCTGCATTCTCATAAATCAATCAATCCAAGAAGGCCATGTACCCCAACTATGGAAAAAGGCATTTATTATTCCACTTCACAAAGGGGGTAACAACTATAATATCTCTAATTTCTGACCTATCGCTATCTTATCACCCATCTCAAAACTTCTTGAAAAGTGTATCCACCTACAACTTTTACCATATCTTATTGACAACCATCTGCTAACTCCCACACAACATGGATTCAGACCTGGCCGTAGCACCACTACTGCCCTCCTCCCCTTCCTAAAAATGGTGAATAAAGCCCATGATTCTGGACACACTGTCTCTACCCTCCTTCTCGATCTTTCTAAGGCCTTTGATACTATCTCTCATAACCTTCTCCTAACTAAACTCACTAACCTAAATCTTTCTCCTTCCTCTATCAACTGGTTTACCAGCTACCTCTCTAACAGGCAGCAAGCCGTCAACTGGAAAAAAGCCTTCTCCCCGTTCCTCAACACTCCCACTGGCAAACCCCAGGGTTCCATATTAGGTCCCCTACTGTTCAATATTTTCATCAATGACTTTCACTGCATCATCCCTAATGCAAACATTATCCAATATGCTGATGACTCAACAATCATCTGCTCTGCCACCTCCGCCTCCACTTTCATAAAACTAACACAAGATGCCTTCTCTTCCACTGTGCAATGGATTCTAGAGAACCATCTGGCACTCGATGCATCAAAAACCAAACTCATGATATTCACCCCCTCAAAAACCACAACATTCGACAAAAACTCATTCTCCATCATCAGTAAGAATAATACTCCTCTTGAAATAGTATCCAGTGCAAAAATGCTTAGAGTACTTATTGACGATCAGCTCAGGTTTGATACCCACCTACAAACAAAATATAAAAAAAAAAAAACACCAGAAATTAGGCATGCTCTACTGCCACAATCGCTACCTCACCCCCTCTACCAGGCTTGTTCTCTCTACCACATATCTTATTCCTTCTCTCCTTTATGGTGCCCCACTCCTAACTAACTTACAGTCTTCCCTAAAGACAAAAATCTCTTGCTGTTACAACAAAATCTCCAAATTCGCCACTGGATACAGATATTCCACTCATCACTGTACTGCCCTCCACAAACTAAATTGGCTAAAGTTGCCCAATTACCTCACCTACATTCAACTCATACACGCCCGCAAACTCATCTTTAATCCCTCACTTTGCCCCTCCCTTGCCTCTGCTTTTAAAATTCACCTTCCCAAAAGACTCCTAAGAACCAATACCCAAAATCTGATCGAACTGCATAAGCCTGCATGCCCACCTGGCAAATTTCTACTATCTTTCTCCTTAGCATGTCTCTGGAACTCCCTGCCACCTCACCTTCGCATCACTAGCAGCCTCTCTACTTTCAAAACCTTGCTTCATTCTTACCTAACATCCCTCTGGGAATGCTCCTGTTCCCATACCACATGAATCCCCCAGTAACACACTATTTCATACTCCCACTCTCTATCTTCTTCCCCATTCTTCTCTGTACTATCTTTCTCCCCACTCCCTTCCTTACTCCCCTTCCCCCGTTAACTCATCTCTCCCTTACCCCATATACCCAATTCTATCTCTTCCTCCTCCTTCAAATTTTCCTCCACAGAAATACTCATTCTGTAAATATCTTCTTATAGTTGTATTAGATGCAACGTCTGCATTTGCAATCATAGGAATTACATATTTATAAATGTTGTAAATATTCACTTAGAGATCCTTTAATTCTGTTTTTGCATCTTACTAAATTGTACCTTCAGATAGCATTTTTATCTGTACTATTGTTATTCTACACTAATGAAATATTGTTATTTTATTCATTGTATACTGTGAAGATTTTCTCCCCAGGACTCCATTGAAAATGGGCTCTTCTGACCCAGTGGACTATCCTAGCAAACAAACTTCGCTCCTTCTGGACCCTTACTTCTGCTGTGTAGGCACTACAATGAGAAAGAGTGCTACTGGAAACTCCACCTTGGGGTCTGGAAAATTCCTGGCAATGCAGCTTTTATTTCTTCTCTGGAGACGTTCACATCTGGAAATCCCACAGGTCTTACCTCTTGTACTTCAGTGAGTTTTGTAACTTTAGTGGTGGTACTCTTATTGCAGATCCTGCTTCAGCATATGGCAAAGTACCCACTGTCAACATATGGAAAAGGACACACTGTCTTCAATTTATTCTAGATAATTCTTTATAAATAAGAAGGATATATTTGTTTTACCACTGTCAAAAAAACTGATAATACACTAACAAATCTAAAAAAAGCTACTTAATGCATGATATTCTCTTCACCGTCACCAAGATGTACTGCAGTTTAAGAGCAGCTGATCAGATAAAAAGAAATAGTACTTCACTGTAACACAACATTTCACTGTTAAGTATCTAAAATATTGATAAAGCTCTTAAACATACTGTCTGTAAGTGATATAAATCAGTGCCTGGTAATAAGTCAAGTTGTAGTTATCTTCAGAAAGCACCACAGGTTTTCATGGCTCATCATTTGGAATCTGTTACTGGTTGATAAACACTATTAAACATTTTGGCACCACTAGGAGCCACATTGGTTTCTGCCTGTCTTCATTGACACAAAAAGTGTAGAGAAAGGTGTTTGAAGGAATTGCAAAATGAACTCTTTCTGTGTGTACTGCCATGGTAAAGTAATGCATGAAAAACGTTCATTTACCATGACAAACTAACAGTTATTATTGTTTGCTGAGCTCTTGCCTGATAGAGGGATACCTAAGACAGAAGTCAACTTTTTTTTTCCAAAATTCAAAAACAAATTCACACGTAATCTAGCAGAATCTGCAACTTCATGACCAAGGTTCTACTCATCATTTTTGCATCAGGATACCCACATTCACCAGCTGGACTGGAGAGTACACCTGAAGTTGCCCTTTGGTCATGCCTGACTAGTAGAGTGAGCTGCTTAGTCGCTTGGTTGGTGATGGGTGGATAAAGAGCCTTGCCCTGCTGGGCAGTCAAGTGTCGGGGTATATTAGTGCTTGCTATTAGGTCTGAGCAAGTGCTGGACTGTAGGATGCTTTTTGAGTGCTTAGGTTGAGAGTTAGACTAGTTTCAAGTGAAAAACTGAAGGAGACTTAGTGGAGCCAAGAATAATTTAACCCTAGCTAACCGGTGCTGCCCGGCGCAGAAAACCATGCAGCGCGTTTTTTAAACTACTAATGTCTGGGCTGGAACCACTCCTCCAGGGACAGATAGCTGCTCAAAGTTCCCCTCTCTCACAGGTGAACAGAGAAACTTCCCTCTATCCAAGTAAGGTATGGGCAACTCAGAAACTTGTAACACATCCCTGAATTCAGCACTAGCATGAAAACTGGACTATACTAGCTTAGAAAGGTGGGAAACAAGACATTTATTTATTTATTTTTTTGAAAAGATAAGGCAAAAACAGTAAAAAGTACACTTAAAACAGCTTTAAATGACTGCAAATGATCAGAAAAGGCTGTCACACTTTAGTGTGTAGCCTACAACAGTTAAACAGTTTATTTAAACAAAAACAACTTTTTAAAAGTGCAGGCAGTCAAAAAAGTACAATATGTGAAAAAAAAACAAGCTTTTAAATCACAATACGTGCTGGAAAATCAGCGTTTAGGCATAAAACAGTTAAGTACAGCAAGAAAATACAGAAAACTGATACTCAATCACTCCAAAGTCTCTAATTTAAGGTTGAAGGCTTATATCAGTTTAAGGCTTTCTAGTGCTTTCCAGTAGGTTAGTTACAGGAAAGATGGGAAAAAAGCACAGATGTGGTCTTTTAAACCAGAAAGTTGAAGGAGATAGACAACTTCCCGAATGGTCAATAAACTACAATTCCTGGGCCAGAAACCACTCTTCTTGTGGTAGACAGGCTACCAAGTACTTACCACTCCCACTGATAAGCTAGAAGGCTGCACTCCAACACAAGGGCTTGGGGGGCTCAGAAGCTTACAAAGAGTCCTGGATACAGCAAATCTGTACCTGGACTAGACTAGTTACGAGAAAGGTGGGGATCAAGCACAAACACAGGCTTTAAAACCAGAAAGTTGAGAGAGATGGAAAAAAAAAACTGTCCAAATAGCCAAAATCTACAATTTCTGGGCCAGAACCACTCTTCTTGTGGTAGATAGGCTACCTAGTGCTTACCACTCCCACTGATAAGTTAGAAGGCTTCCCTCCAACACAGAAAGGCTTGGGGCTCAGAAGCTTACCAACAGTCCTGGATACAGCAACTCTGTATCTGGACTAGGCTAGTAACAGGAGAGGTAGGAAACAAGCGCAAGTGCGGCTTTTAAACCAGAAAGTTGAAAGAGATGGGAAAAACTGCCCAAACGGCCAGTAGCTACAATTTCTGGGCCAGGAACCACTCCACTTGTGGTAGATAGGCTACCTAATGCTTACCACTCCCACTGATAAGCTAGAAGGTTTCCCACCAACACAGAAAGGCTTGGGGGGGCTCAGAAGCTTACAAAGAGTCCTGGATACAGAAAATCTCTACCTGGACTAGACTAGTTACAGAAAAGGTGGGGAACAAGCGCAAACGCAGGCTTTTAAGCCAGCAAGTTGAAAGAGATGGAAAACTGCCTAAACGGCCAATAAACTACAATTTGTGGGCCAAAACCTACTCTTCCTGTGGTAGATAGGCTACCTGATGCTTACCACTCCCACTGATAAGCTAGAAGGCTTCCCTCCAACACAGAAAGGCTTGGGAGGGCTCAGGAGCTTACAAAGAGTCCTGGATACAGTAAATCTGTACCTGGATTAGACTAGTAACAGGAAAGGCAGGAAACAAGCACAAACACAGGCTTTTGAATCAGAAGGTTGAAAGAGATGAAAGAGCTTCTCAAACGGCCAATAAACTATAATTTATGGGCCAGAAACCTTTCTCCTGTGGTAGATAGACTACCTAGTGCTTACCACTCCCACTGATAAGCTAGAAGGCTTCCCTCCAACACAGAAAGGCTTGGGGGGCTCAGGAGCTTACAAACAGACCTGGATACAGCAAGTCTGTACCTGGACTAGATAAGTTACAGGAAAGGCAGGAAATAAGCTGGGAATTCTTTTTTAACAGAAAAGCAGCTAAAACAGCAGTAAATACAATTCAAATGCAGTGCAGGCTAGCACACATATATCAATATTACGGCAAATACAGTTTAATTAAATGCAATTAAATTAACAAATGACTAAAAAACAAGTGCAGAAGGCATTAAATTAGAAGGCTAC
>NC_056739.1:1728864103-1728889103 GCF_019279795.1 Protopterus annectens | reverse complement strand
TTTAAAATAGAAAATATATAAACTTGAAAAAACTGCTTAAAAATATAGAGGGTTACAGCTTAACTACACCTTATTTCAACAATCCATTGCACTGTAGTATGTTCTGAAAATTAAAATTTCCTAATGGAGTAAAGAATGGTTCATTTCTACATCATGAATTCCTTGAACTTTTAGACTTCGCTGGACTGGATTTTATGCGATTACTTATTAGAGACAATCTTCGTACAATGGATTCCTTAAAACAGAATATAACTTATTTACAGAAGGCTGTTGTTCATGATCTGCTGTTCCCTTCAATGGAAAACTTTTATAAGATAATTTTTCATAGAGCAGACTTGAACTGTATGTATGGAGATCATTACAAGGAAAAAGTGTAAACTTATGAGAGATCAATGCGAATATTTACAGAAACAAGCCTATCCTTTACCCTCTAAGATCATGAGTCCTATAATTGCTATGAAAGTGTGATTTCTCAGCAGGAATTGATCGACACCGACCCAGTACAACACAGGAATTATTCATATATGACTAGAAAATATGGGGGAAAATGATTATGATACCCTCCATAATTAATGAACAACCACAAGGTACTGTACTACTTCAATTCAATGACTTTAAGATGTTTAATTACAGCAATGCCATTATTACAGAACTGCATGGACAGCTTTTTTCCAAGTGGTTTAACTTCACTCCTACAACTAGATTTAATCTGGTAGATATATTTTAAAATTTAAGTTGTTTACCAGAAAGTTAAACTTGAATTTGATTTTAGATAACACTTTGGATAAAAATGGGGTTGAACCTCCGAAACAGAAGAACACTTACAACCTGCCTTTATTACCACCTGTAGCCCTTTTTGAAAAATTATGTGAAGCAGACATTAGGGCTAAAAGTGTTAATTTAGTTATCCAAGTGAAAAGAAAATTGACTAAAGAAGAAGGAGAAGTTAATTTATTTAATTAACAAAGACAAGCTTTGCATAATGAAACCACATAAAGGGGGATGGATTGTTATTATGGACAATTTTGTTTATGTAGGAAAGATGTTGAACTACTTATATGATGTTTTTTTAATATCTTCTTCTTTAAATGAACAGAATATTGCCCTATCACGGATTAGATTTAGATTAGATTTAGATGATATGTTTTTGCAATTTAACTTCTCTATTGACAAGATGAATTATTTAAGGGTTAAGAGGCCCTTTATCCCTTCAATTTTCGGCATTTCACAGATATTTGGCATATACACCTGTGAGGCCAGTAGTTGCAGCAAGGGACTCTAAGACCAAGTCATTAGCTGAATTTGTGTATCATAAGTTAAAGAGCTTCTTTTCTGATAAACCTCATGTATTAATTGACCCTTGGCACCTATTACGAACTTTTGGTGCTTCTGAGTATAGAGATGTTAATTTTTGATGTACTGATGTCAAGGATCTGTTTTTGATAATTTCACAGACCAAGGTATGGAGATATGTATGGAGGCATTGACTATTTGTACTAAATTTGATTATGTCACTCTAAGAGTTTTACATACACTTATGGACTTAGTTTTAAAAAATAACTTGTCTTTTTTGAGGGTGAGTTTTTAAGCAAACTACAGGTGTGGCTATGGGAGCATCAGTTGCACCTGTGTTTGATAATATTGTATTATGATGGTGGGAGGAGAAATTTGTGTTTACATTCCACTATATACATTCATTTATAAATATTTCTGATATATGGATGACATACTAATTTTATGGAGTGGAAGCAATGATACTATTTTGCAGTTTTATAATGTATAAATGCTACTACTTTTTTAGTTTTCACTCACCAGGTAGAATGTGAAGGTTGTAACTATCCAGATTTGGAGTCTGCTACCTGTATAAAAAGATAAAATGAGCAGGCAAAGCGGAGAATTAAAACTTTAACAAACACTAGTACACAACACTAAATAACACAGTGCAAAAAAAAGGTAGAAACGATGCTGGAGCTAGACATATGAGGATGTGTTAAACATATTCTAATAACATTCACTCAGTTTGTGGTATTATTAAGAGTAACTGAAGATTGCTTATGTCGGATGATAAATTTAAGGCTGTCCTTGGAGAGCAGCCCCATTTATATTTTAAAAATGGTACCTCAGTCAAGAGTTATGCTGTGCTATAAAACTTTAAACGTTGAGATGAGGAATCTGGAAAACTTGGATAAGAAAGGTACTTATCCATGCAGAGGGTGTAATGTATGTAGGTACATTAAAGAGAGTTGTTTTACACACCCAGATACAGGACATATTTTTGAGTTTAATTTTTATGCAGATTGTGGCACCAGGGATGAAGTTTATCTGGTGATCAGTGAGGATTGTCAATGTTATTATGTGGGCAAGACAAATTGTTACCTCAGAGATCATATGGGAACATTTATATTAGTATTAGCAAGGGAGATATTAAGAATGCTCTGGGTAAACATGTTGTAAATGTAGACTATATGCATGTGTTTAAATTTCTTGTTTTGGAGTTGTAACATATAACTAATAGGGTTGGTGATGTAAGAACTCATACAGAGAGTCTTGAGACTAAGCAGATTATGTTGTTACAAGCCACAAGGGGTAGAAGTTTAAATAAATATATCCCTTTAAAACTGACTTTAAGATCATGTGGTTTGAGGTAGTAGTTTTAATATGTAAATGTTTTGTTGTGTATTTTAATTAGATCTGATGAAGCACCCTGAGAAAGTGCTTATCCTTCTTCTTCCTTTTATTGCACTGTGTTATTTAGTGTTGTTATAGTGTTTATTAAAGTTTTAATTCTCCACTTTGCCAAATCGTTTTATCTTTTTATACATGGTTATACCTATCTTGATGTTAAATTATATAAGAACAGAGTGAAAAGGAACTTTGAATCTACCATCTATAAGAAACCTATGTACTCTAATTGCCTCCTGCATTATGACAGTTATTATCCTCATTGACAGAAAAAAACTTAGTAAAAGGACAGATGATATGTCTGTCTAGGTTGATAACTGATGATCCTATTCTTACATTACAACTAAGTTAAAATATTTTTTGTACAAAGAAACTATCCTGAAAGTTGATAGTATTTGTTTCGACCTACAGATACACACATTATCCTCCCTTGTTGCATTATCCAACATTGTTATCTATTTGAACCAAAACAGATAAGAATTTTAATAAAACTATGGTTTTGGTTTATGGTAATGGCAGTATGGAAATGACAACTATTTTTGAAAAGAACTGGAGATGTGTGTTTGGCCTTTTTGACCTTACCAGTAAAGTGGGTGATATCCAAACCTGTTTTTTAAAAAGGGTAAGAATCTCAAAAACATTTTTGAAAAAGGAAATAAGAGGTTGACAAGCACAGGTCAATTAATAAAAGGGATGAAGAAATGTGGTTCCCGCAGTAAATGTAGATTTACTAATGAGATTACAAATACTGTGTTGGGTAACTACCCTAGAGTATTAAAAATGCAAAGAACATATGATTGTAATACCCGTGGGGTGGCATAGGTGGCCACATGCTTGTCATGCTCAGTGGTTTACATAGGTAAAACAGAAAAGAGCTTGAAAGTTAGGATCTACCAACACAACCATGCTTTAAAGAAAAAAGACTATACTAATGTCTTGGAAAAGCATTTCAAAGAATCCAAAAACTTCAATAGGTTTATTTTTTTGTATTTTAGAAATGGTTGATTGGAACTTATGGGGAGTTAACTAGTCAGCTTTTTGAGAATTCAGGGAGGTATACTGGCAGGTTTTGTTAAATTCCACCCAAACACCTGGTATTAACAATGGTATTAACAATAGAATTTCATTAACCAGTTCACTAAATCTTAGGGTGGACAAACTTTGAATTTCAGGTATTTATTTTGGGGCTGAGATAAACTGTAATTTAACATGAATGTTATATATGAACTAAAAGGCTTAGTTTTAGTTTTTGAACAACAATTCAGTGTTTTAAATAGTATTTAGGTTATTATGTTATTGTATCCCTAAATGAAAGTACCATTAAGAATTAATTAGGAGTGTGCTAAAGTTGTTTGTGATTGGTTAACTGGATGTTTACATAGTATATTGCTATGGAGTGTTTTAATCTGATGAAGTTCTGTAAAGCAATAAAGAAAGAACAAAATGGGTATTGTAACCTTTGGCAGTTCATTGGTTTAAAAGTTTTTTTTTATTTTTTGCATTTTGAAATTTTCCATCTCTGGGTGCCTTTGCCTATATTTCTCTTCAAATATTTTTGGAACTGCTTTTTTGTATTGATTAGGTTGTCTTACTCCTTTGCATAAATATTGCACCATATTAGATCTCTCTTTCTTTCCCAAGTCCATGTATTTTTAATACCTTTCAAAAATCTCTAGATTTTGTTCTTCATATTTTCACACTTCATCAGTCGCTTCTATTTCTAAACAGTCCAATGTTTCTTGGTCTGTATAATGTTTTTCATGAATCTATCATATTAATGAACACAAATCTGCATTTGAAACTTTTGACAGTTTTTCTTGTGCAAGTATTTTTCTTTCCTCTAATTTTTCTTAATCTTTTTGTATATCTTCTATCTGGAAATTCTCTGCTTCTTGCATAACAGTAACAATACATAATTTGTTTCTTATCCTCAGTAGTCCACTCTATTATCTTTATGACTCTTTTTGGCCTGCCAGTTATTTTTGTGGACTACTACTTCCTTTTACAACAGAGTGGCCATCATCCTCCTGAGTCTGGCCTAGCCTCATTGTAGGAATGTTCCCATGTCCTGAGGATTCTACACTATCATTTTTTCCAGTCCTAGCACCAGTGTGCCTACCAGGACTGAACACTTTTTATCCTGGGGGACTTGTGCACCCAGCTGTCTTTTTTATTTTTTTACTTACTTTTGTCCATGATGTATGCTATATAAAATACAGTCTATATATTAGTGTTGCCTTGGTGAGATTTTGTAAAACTGGGTCTGCCTCATTAAGGTATTCAGCAAGGCTTGAGGATGAACTCAGTTCTAGCAATACTACTCTCCTTTGCTTGCTGACTTTATCAATGTCCATACACTCAAGATATACTCTCCTGGCTCTCTACCAACATAACCAATGAGACTATAATCCTAGGCGACACAAACATTAACTGGACCAGCATTCAATCTCTCACAACCCTCTGAATATAAACCTCTACAAATTCAATCAGCTAATCAACACCACTACCAGACCTACCAAAGATCACTCCTCTGGTAGCACCCTTGATTAGATTCTGGTCTCTCACCCTCATTATATATCCAGTTGTGATACCCTCCCTGACTCCCTCAGTGACCATTATCCCACTTTTGCTCATCGTCACTCCCCCTCCCTACAACTCTCTCCTACCTACATCTCCAAATGCTCCCTAAAACACTTCAACCCCTCCACTTTCTCCAACACACTAAAAAATTTCAACGGGAGCCCCCTAAAAACTCTCCCCCTAGAAAATGCTGTCACCTACTTCAACACCACATTTATAAACCTTTTAGATACCGTTGCTCCATTAAAAACAAGAAGGATTAAACGTAACATTGTCCCTTGGCTAAGCTAAGATACCTTAGTTGTCATGCGCCTCTGAGACAAAGCCCTAAACCATCACCATAAACATAAAACTCCCATCACCCTACATGAATACAGAATACTTCAAAACAGAGTTAAAAAACGTATTTCTTTAGACTGTAAATCCTACTTCTTTTCACTCCAAAACAACCATAGGACAAACCCCAAAAATTTCTGGGATGGTATCACCTCCCTCTTTAACCCTGGTAGAAAGGAATACCCTAGCCCAGACCCCAATACCCCGACAAGGACTTAGCCACCCAATTCAACTCTTTCTTCATTGAGTCAATAACCAAACTAACATCATCCTTCACAAACAACCCTACATCCTCTCCTCTACCTTCCCCTATCTCTTCCTACTCAAATACTCCCACCTCCCAACCTCCTCCCTTCTCTATAAAACCCATCCCCATATCAACTATAAAAAAACTCCTCCAGAACTTAAAACCATGTTCCAACGGCCATGACAACATTCCTTCCTACTTCCTAAAAACAGTTGCCGATGCTATTGCCTTCCCCATCTGCATTCTCATAAATCAATCAATCCAAGAAGGCCATGTACCCCAACTATGGAAAAAGGCATTTATTATTCCACTTCACAAAGGGGGTAACAACTATAATATCTCTAATTTCTGACCTATCGCTATCTTATCACCCATCTCAAAACTTCTTGAAAAGTGTATCCACCTACAACTTTTACCATATCTTATTGACAACCATCTGCTAACTCCCACACAACATGGATTCAGACCTGGCCGTAGCACCACTACTGCCCTCCTCCCCTTCCTAAAAATGGTGAATAAAGCCCATGATTCTGGACACACTGTCTCTACCCTCCTTCTCGATCTTTCTAAGGCCTTTGATACTATCTCTCATAACCTTCTCCTAACTAAACTCACTAACCTAAATCTTTCTCCTTCCTCTATCAACTGGTTTACCAGCTACCTCTCTAACAGGCAGCAAGCCGTCAACTGGAAAAAAGCCTTCTCCCCGTTCCTCAACACTCCCACTGGCAAACCCCAGGGTTCCATATTAGGTCCCCTACTGTTCAATATTTTCATCAATGACTTTCACTGCATCATCCCTAATGCAAACATTATCCAATATGCTGATGACTCAACAATCATCTGCTCTGCCACCTCCGCCTCCACTTTCATAAAACTAACACAAGATGCCTTCTCTTCCACTGTGCAATGGATTCTAGAGAACCATCTGGCACTCGATGCATCAAAAACCAAACTCATGATATTCACCCCCTCAAAAACCACAACATTCGACAAAAACTCATTCTCCATCATCAGTAAGAATAATACTCCTCTTGAAATAGTATCCAGTGCAAAAATGCTTAGAGTACTTATTGACGATCAGCTCAGGTTTGATACCCACCTACAAACAAAATATAAAAAAAAAAAAACCACCAGAAATTAGGCATGCTCTACTGCCACAATCGCTACCTCACCCCCTCTACCAGGCTTGTTCTCTCTACCACATATCTTATTCCTTCTCTCCTTTATGGTGCCCCACTCCTAACTAACTTACAGTCTTCCCTAAAGACAAAAATCTCTTGCTGTTACAACAAAATCTCCAAATTCGCCACTGGATACAGATATTCCACTCATCACTGTACTGCCCTCCACAAACTAAATTGGCTAAAGTTGCCCAATTACCTCACCTACATTCAACTCATACACGCCCGCAAACTCATCTTTAATCCCTCACTTTGCCCCTCCCTTGCCTCTGCTTTTAAAATTCACCTTCCCAAAAGACTCCTAAGAACCAATACCCAAAATCTGATCGAACTGCATAAGCCTGCATGCCCACCTGGCAAATTTCTACTATCTTTCTCCTTAGCATGTCTCTGGAACTCCCTGCCACCTCACCTTCGCATCACTAGCAGCCTCTCTACTTTCAAAACCTTGCTTCATTCTTACCTAACATCCCTCTGGGAATGCTCCTGTTCCCATACCACATGAATCCCCCAGTAACACACTATTTCATACTCCCACTCTCTATCTTCTTCCCCATTCTTCTCTGTACTATCTTTCTCCCCACTCCCTTCCTTACTCCCCTTCCCCCGTTAACTCATCTCTCCCTTACCCCATATACCCAATTCTATCTCTTCCTCCTCCTTCAAATTTTCCTCCACAGAAATACTCATTCTGTAAATATCTTCTTATAGTTGTATTAGATGCAACGTCTGCATTTGCAATCATAGGAATTACATATTTATAAATGTTGTAAATATTCACTTAGAGATCCTTTAATTCTGTTTTTGCATCTTACTAAATTGTACCTTCAGATAGCATTTTTATCTGTACTATTGTTATTCTACACTAATGAAATATTGTTATTTTATTCATTGTATACTGTGAAGATTTTCTCCCCAGGACTCCATTGAAAATGGGCTCTTCTGACCCAGTGGACTATCCTAGCAAACAAACTTCGCTCCTTCTGGACCCTTACTTCTGCTGTGTAGGCACTACAATGAGAAAGAGTGCTACTGGAAACTCCACCTTGGGGTCTGGAAAATTCCTGGCAATGCAGCTTTTATTTCTTCTCTGGAGACGTTCACATCTGGAAATCCCACAGGTCTTACCTCTTGTACTTCAGTGAGTTTTGTAACTTTAGTGGTGGTACTCTTATTGCAGATCCTGCTTCAGCATATGGCAAAGTACCCACTGTCAACATATGGAAAAGGACACACTGTCTTCAATTTATTCTAGATAATTCTTTATAAATAAGAAGGATATATTTGTTTTACCACTGTCAAAAACTGTTAATACACTAACAAATCTAAAAAAAGCTACTTAATGCATGATATTCTCTTCACCGTCACCAAGATGTACTGCAGTTTAAGAGCAGCTGATCAGATAAAAAGAAATAGTACTTCACTGTAACACAACATTTCACTGTTAAGTATCTAAAATATTGATAAAGCTCTTAAACATACTGTCTGTAAGTGATATAAATCAGTGCCTGGTAATAAGTCAAGTTGTAGTTATCTTCAGAAAGCACCACAGGTTTTCATGGCTCATCATTTGGAATCTGTTACTGGTTGATAAACACTATTAAACATTTTGGCACCACTAGGAGCCACATTGGTTTCTGCCTGTCTTCATTGACACAAAAAGTGTAGAGAAAGGTGTTTGAAGGAATTGCAAAATGAACTCTTTCTGTGTGTACTGCCATGGTAAAGTAATGCATGAAAAACGTTCATTTACCATGACAAACTAACAGTTATTATTGTTTGCTGAGCTCTTGCCTGATAGAGGGATACCTAAGACAGAAGTCAACTTTTTTTTTCCAAAATTCAAAAACAAATTCACACGTAATCTAGCAGAATCTGCAACTTCATGACCAAGGTTCTACTCATCATTTTTGCATCATATCACAATATTCCTACAAACATTCCGTGCACCCATAGTGTCAGAAGAGGCCTATTGGTGTTTAAAGTGCTGAGTGTAAAACGGGGAAGGAGCATTGAGAAATCTGATCAGCATATTGGAAACCTTTGCAATTTTGCTTATTGTATTAACAACACTAACTATTTTGGTTAGAAGTATTCCAGAATGTGTTGAAACTGAGGACGTCTGCATGACACTGATTTTCTAGAAAACAAAGCCGATATAACAGGTGGTTAATTCAGCACATAACTTATTTATCCACACTTTTCAGCAGTTTCTTGAGTTTCTGCATGGCAAAAGTCTTCGGACATAAAGTGTTTCAATTTGCACAAAAGTGAAATTCACCTAGACATCTAATACACAAAACATACTGGATAGCAACAAGAAATGTCTCCCCTTGCATAACTGGAATGTTTTTGTATAATTACTATTTTTTGGTGGAACATACATCATAAATGGAATTACTTATCTTGTTCACTACTATTTTATGCACTTTGATAGAAATATCAAATATCAGTTTATTATCTTTTATTAGGGTCTCTGAAACAGTACGGAAAAATATGTTATTCTAGCACCAAAGAACCTTTATTAAGCCAATATCACCAATATTTCTTGATATACTTCAATTTCTGCTTCAGCCTCAAGGAGTTAATTAAAGGTTTGCTTCTACAGTCAACAAACAAAGTAATCTTTTCACCACTGAAGATCTTTAAACGGAAGTCAGTGGGGCAAATAACTTCCACAGTTGATTGCATGCCTCTCTGCTTAATGCATCTGCCTACAATTAATCTGGAAATTCACAGTCATACATACAAGCCATTATAGGATCTCTCTCCAAGCATGGTATTTTGTTTTAACAGATCTCACATAAAGTACGGATTTTTACTGGGTCAGCTGTACAGCCTTTAGACTGCATTTTACTACATTATAGTCTCAGGGCTTTTTCCTGATTAAGGATAATCCCAGCCAAGCTATCCTGTACAGGCATATACTAGGTCTAAAGCACATGCACAATCAAAGGCCTCTGCTCCTCCAACGTCTCACTGCAGCCTGAGTGGGAGGGACTCCCATGTTCCATAGTATCTCCATGTGCAGAGTCATGTTTATCTTGTGCAGAGAAAAGCATGCAAGTGATGCACATCAGGTGCTAAGTTACACTAGTGTACACAAACGTGCATGTCTGATAAGTGTGGTGCATGCAGAAGAGAGGTCTACACTGAGCATGGTGATGGCATCAGGCCATCTTACCTAAGGGTACAATCCTGCATCAATTATTTAAACTTCTAGTAGACATCAAGCATCTGCTTGGTGTCAGTGCCCTAAGATATAACTTCTGTTGGGGGACAGAGTGACAGCCATGCTCTCCTCAACTTTGTGCCCAGTTTGTCCGACTCTGTAACAAGGTGAATCAAGGGGGCCACTCCTTAGGATCAGTCTGGGTGGCTTCATGCTGCAACAGATCAACCTAGGAATGCACAATGCCAGCAATACAGAATGCAGCCCCTAAGGTGGGAGCCAAAGACATGCCTCTTCTGGTCCCCTCTTCTGCTGTGGCAAGAAAGAGCTCAGTCTTCAGTCCTTGCTACCTGACAATTAACTCACGGTCTATGGAGACCTGAAAGACTTGCATACAGAAAAGCTAGCCTCAGAACTACATCTGAACTTCAGTCTTATGGAAATAGTTTAACCTATGCCATGGCAGCAAGGTGGACTATACTGCAGTTCCCTCATGCAAGGGGTTCTGAACTGCTGTCATATTTTTGGTAATAAACTAGGCCAAACTATTCTCCCTAGAGCATTAACAAGTAGCAAGACAGAACATCAGACACTTGAGCCAGTGACTGATACACTGGTAATGTTTATGTGGGTTTTGTAACTTACGGACACAGTGTCACTGCAGTTTATAAGTCAAAAGCTTTACCAATGATAGTTAGGGTTGTGATCTAGACTATGTGACTGTTAAAAAAATCCAGTTCTGTGGCTAGAAGTGCATGAATAGCCAATGAGTAACGTAATAGCTTGTGCTGGCCCTATGTGTGTACACCTCTAAGCATGGTATCTTTTGTAAAATTGTCAAATCTGATTAGTGTAAAGAAGAAACCAGAGAATGGGTCTCTCAAAAAAGAAAAAAAAACTGCAAGTCTTTGTAATCGAACTGCATAAATGCAATGACAAACACTGGAATCATTTGATTGGCAACCACAGAAGATAAAAAGTAAGTAATGAATACACACCCCCCCCCCCCCCAAATCCCATGCTATTTATTTATATCAACTTCAAGATCAATCGTTCTCAAGGAAATGAGAATTCCTTGAGATACTGCAATCTTGGTCTTTCGAGAAATATCCTGGAATCGCACAATAATGATCAAGGTTTAGACTGTTATCACTAGTGTATGAAAAACATGCCTGGCTCCCCAACAAAGGATTCATCATGAAGGGCGTTTGATGTCAGATTTCATAATAGAAGCATAATTGAATCATGCATATTCCAGGGAATGAATACATGCACATTTTAAGCCTTTGTTTGACTGCTACAGTATTAAAGACATAACAATAATGATGTCAGTCCATTTCATTAATTTACTTTTTGCTGACTGGAATATACAGCACTGATAACAATGTCTCTTTTTCAGTATTTCATGTTTAGAGTGACATTTACGCAATCTATGTCACTGCTGACATTTCAGTACTAGCCTGACAATAAGACAACACTAAAATCTAGATTTGTTCAATAGCAGATGCATAGAAAACAAACATCACTGACCACAACAAAACAGTGAATGCCAACGTGACCTTAAAAAATAGATAAAATGTGGTGTGAATGTGCTTCTCATTAATACAATACCATTTAAAATGACAGAACTGCATGGCATGAAGCCAGCTCTGAACAGAGACTAAAACTCATTATCTTTTGGTGCATGGGGAAATATTTCTAACGTACCTCAGACATCACTACCGTCAGAAATACATTTTGGACAAGAACTACTTAACATTTTTTATATGACAGACTGCTTAAAGTTATTGAGTAATACATACTTTTGGGAAGATGGAAGATAAAAGAGGCCACTACTTTTGAGATTCCTTTTCATAAAGAAAATAAGTGAAAGCACATTTTGCAGACATATTAGAATTAATAGGACAACTGAGACATAAAAGTGTTATGATCAGTCTTATTAGAAGACTATCTGGGATGCCGTTACTAAACATCACTGTCAGATGACTGACATCTGAGATGTAACATGGATGCCAGCTCATTTATGGAGGTTGAAATGCAGACACATTAAGTAACATTTACAGTGCAGCTGGAGCTAACACACATTAAGTAAAAGATGATATTTGACGAATAACATTTGAAGACTCCAGTTGGAAGCATTCAGTACACTTACCTTGGGGATTGCTTTGCTCAGAGTAATACCACTTTTCTTGGTGACTGGCTGCTTTGACTTCAGCAGACTATCAATCAGCAGAGGAATGGTGCTGTACCCTTCTCCGTCAAATTTATATAAGTTCTGTGGAATTCAAGGAGAAATTCAAGTTCTGCGGATGCTTTAAAAACCAATACAATTCTCTACATGTATGCATTACAAGATACATAAACATAAAAAGCTCAGTAATCATAGATTAAAATGCAGTCCTGATGAAGTAACTTACTTTTTTCTGTAGTCCCAGTTCGTATTTTTATGCAAAATCATATATTTTTTTCTAAGCATCCTGAACTATATTGAAAAATATCAATTTATTATGAATGTACCTTAAAGAAAACAAAAATTATATGTCCAAAGTCCTGATTTTCAGATGTTGGTTAGATGGTTTAATTTTGTCTTTCAGATTATATGAGAAGATATGGATTAACTGACATGGAAACATCAGTAAACATACAGAGTTGGCTGCATAGTTTTTTTAATTCATGCAGTTCTTGAGACAGAGACACAGGAGGCCACAATGAATCGAAACAAAATACAGCCAAATTGTTTTTTATTGTGATCAGCAGAGCAGCATGAAAATATTACATAATACAACAATCATAATAAACATATAAGACATATTTTAATTCTTCTGCGCACTATTTTATTTCTGTTTTCGCTTCTTATACATTGAGTCTGGAGCATGGCTGAGGGTACAAAGAAAAGATCATTAATTTCAACATTTGGCTGAATAAATGGTGTAATTTGGGGGGGGGGGCAATATCTGTCAGCTGCATAGCCCTATTTGCTTTGCCAAAGACAGCTTTTACCTCTCATCACAAGGCTTCTGCACAACGGCTAAAGCTCTTGCTGCTCCCATAATGCTTTTTTTAGTCCAGTTAATAGATCTCCCAACCTAAAAAATAAAACAAATAAAGAACCAGACAACATGAGGGTAATGCTGACCAACAGCAAGAGTCTAAACAGCAAACTGACTGACCTTGAGGCCCTCCAGTATTTGGAGCACATTTATGTGTATATTGTTACTTAAACTAGTTTTAAAAATGCAGAAAGCTCTCCCTCACTTTACTAGATCAGGGTTTTGCACTGCGAAGCCTTTAGACTCAATAGGAACTATGGTCGAGTATTCATATTTGTTAAAGGTCATATTACTTTGAGACAGACTCCTAGAGACCAACAAACTGAACTTATTGAAATACAAATCACATTAAATAAAACTATCAATCAGATCATATCATAATACAGAACCTCCTCAATGCCCCCTGAAAACCATGTTTGATTCCTAAATATACTGGCTGAATTTCAAATACACATGAACTCCATCATCCTGGGAGACTAACTACCTTTTCATAAACTGGAATACCTATACCTTACATGTATGTTATATCCCGAATTTTTCTTTTTTTCTTTTTTAATCAGCTTTATTGCATTATTACTTGTGACGTAAGCAAATCTGCATATATATAAAAGCAATCAAACTGTATTAACAAGTTCCCGTTTACAAACATTATACTTCACACATACTGCTATATACCATATAATCTAAAAAATATTACATAAATAACCCCCCTTTCTACACAAGAAACATCTTTATTAAGCCATAATTTATGACACAGGCAATCATACATTTTCATAAAAGAAAACAAACCACACTGACACAATCCCAGTTGCCAAGCATTTTATATCACAAACCATAATGACACACTCCCAGTTGCAAACATTATTTATACATCACTTATAATCTACCCAATCATTTTCAGTCAAACATTACATAGCTCATTTAAGTCCTGCCTTCTTTTAAACCTCATTCCTCCCTTGTATGTATTGTTCCCACAATTACCATTTTTTCCTCTGTAGTTTGCTCCTACACTTTTCCAAATTTCAAACTTTTGAAAGTCAAAAAACAAACCACAATCCAAAAATCGGCCTCGGTTGCAACAAGATGAAGAAAGATAAAAAAAATTTAAATAAGCAACTAAGAAGTGCTTACAGAAAGAACTTTAATTTAACAAATAAAAATAAAAATAAATCAGATACAGCCAGTGAATCAAGCGCTTTCGTCTCCAACCATTTGGAGACTTTATCAAGACAGCGCATGCCCCAACTGACAGCAAATTTATAATATAAAGTTAATTAATGAACCAATCAACATCCGGGGTTCATGAATAATTCATGAGCAATGACTATTCCTACAATTTACATCTAATAATGTCAGATAATCACACATAAAACATTCATCATCCTAAATATTACCCACTATAACACATATAAATACATAACTATAAAATACATTATTAAAATAAAAATATGTGTAAATAAAATCTAATAAAACCTCAACATTTCCTATATGTTGTACACTTCAAATAACCCTAATATATTGTAATATAAATGAATAAATACATGTATAAATAAATACATAATAGATACAGTATAAAATTCACCAATGTGTATATATATATATATATATATATATATATATATATATATATAAAAAACATAAAATTAATGCATATGTTTCAACTATTAAAAATTACAAGCACATTTCTTTAAAAGCATCATCTGTCTAAAGCTTTTAATCTTAAAAAGCAAGTAATTGCAACAGATTCATTTAAGCCTGGCCATTGAGTTGCATTCGTTTTCAACTGACATATGGCCTCACTTTTCTCCAAATATAAAGTCCAAGGTCCACCTCTTAGGTCTAGTTCAATAACTTCAATAACAGTAAATTTAAAATCATGTCCGGGCCATTCCATATAATGTTTTGCAAGGGCATTGGTTTCTTTTTGCAGTCTGATATCCCTCAGATGTTCATAAATATGGTTTTTAAGTTTCCTTTCTGTCTTTCCAATATAAAAACAAGCACATTTGGAACAGAAAGCACAATAAACCACCTTCTCAGTATAACAGCTGCACTTTTTTTGTAAATAGACCTTTATACCATTTATGTTAAACTTTGACCCTTCCTTAATATGTTGACAATAATTGCATGTCCCACACTTCTTCATATGGCCCCCATTCCGAATCTGGTAGCTCCTTTCAAAGATGTTCTTTAAGGTTTGTCCCTTTCTATATACCACAATAGGCTTCTCACTTATGCATTGTCTAATGTCATTGCTTGAGGTCAAAATTATCCAATTTTTATCCAAAATCCTGAACATTTCTTTACTGTCAAGATTATAAGAAGTGATAAAGGCAGAACGAAACTTCCCATCTGCTTGCACTTGTTCAACAGGTGTCATAACATTCACATTAACATTGCTGTCTGCATTAACGGAACCAACATTCAAATTTAAAACCATATAACTGTTCCCTTCATTGCCAGAGTGCACCATCTCCGAATTCAATATAGCATGATAAAACCCTCTCTCTCTCTTATTAACTACTTCCAACATTAAGTTGTTAATTAAGTCCAAAGGGTATTCTCTTTTAAGAAACATATCTTCAACAGTTCACATTCATCCAAAAAAGAGTCGAAAATAGACACCATCCGAGCAGCTCTAACAAACTGTCCCTTAACAACTGCTCTTTTTTGTTTGAAGGGATGGCTACTTTCAAAATGTAAAAAACTGTTTGAATACGTTTCCTTCCTTTAAATACATGACTCAAAATTCCTTAAGACTGTATTTTTTGTCAGTTTAACATCCAAATATGAGATTTCATTGGGATCGATATTATGGGTGAACCTTAAAAAGGCTGTTGAATTATTCATGTGAGTTAAAAATTCATTAATAATCTCACTTGGTCCATCCCAAAATATAAAAATATCATCCAAAAATCTCACAAACATTTTACAATATTGATAATAAATTGAATTAATAACAAACTTTTTCTCCCATTGTAGCATCACCAAAGTAGAGTACAAACCACCACATGGAGAACCCATAGCAACACCAACTGCTTGGATAAAAAATTCACCATTAAAAAATAAACAGTTATTTTTCAACACAAGTTCAAATAGTTGTTCCTATACATTCATTTTTGGTTGTGATACTCCTTTTTCCAATAAATAGTCACATGCCCATTCAATACCAGTGTCATGGGGTACTGAGGTGTACAAATCCTTCACATCAATGGTGATGAATACACCTGTCTCACTGTATTCTAAATTATTAACCCTTTCTAAAAAATCCCATGAATCCTTACAAATAATAGATTCTTCACTAACAAAACATTTCAAATTAATATCCAAGTATTTTGATATGGGATAAGTGATAGAACCATGCCCATTCACTATAAGGCTCATAGGTGGATTTACCATATTCTTGTGTAGTTTTGGTAATCCAAATATACAAGGAGTTTTTGGATGGTGCACTGACAGGTAATTGTACTCATCTATAGAAATTGAGCCTTCAATAAAGAGGTCCATTAATTCATTTTTAACTTTGTTATAAATGCCATTTAACTCATTAATAGAGATTTTTCTATATGCATCACTCAAGAGAATATTGTTCATCCTTGTGTTATAATCATCTAGGTTCATAATGACAATACCACCACCTTTATCTGGTTTTATAATCTGCACATTTGATCAAACATCACTAATGCAGGGTGTAGGGGTGGGTTGAACGTACTTGAAATGTGCAAAGGTTTACTTACATATTCAACAGATTTAAAAAGGACATTTAAATTCAACTTTCTAACAAAATGTCTGATATCAATTAATGTTTGTGCAATGTTAAAATTTTTGGCTGGGATAAATGATAAAATTCTAGAAAATAAATCACAATCATTAACATCAAAAATACATGAAGAAAAATTGTATACATTAAAATAATTTCCAGAATTTTTTAAAATAACACAATTATTCAACATATGCTCATTCGAATTTGATTCCATTCCCGATATCCCCCACCCCACTGATAATACATTTGTCCCCCTCGACCCCTGTTTGCAGGAAAAGTCCCTTGATTCTGTACATTCTGGTTGTTTCTGTCTCTCAGTCTTTCTGATCTCCTCAGTGGGGGAAAGTTGTATTGATCTAAAAAATGTTCCTCATTATTCCCAGAGGCTCCATCATTATAGTTATGGTTCTCCATATTCCAAGCTTGTGACCGAGGACGGTGGGGATAAGCTGTGTTTGAACAATATTGAGCCCTATCCCTCCCTAAAAAATTCTAGAAATGATTTTAATTGAATTTAAATGTCCTTTTTAAATCTGTTGAATATGTAAGTAACCCTTTGCACATTTCAAGTATGTTCAACCCACCCCTACACCCTGTGTTAGCGATATTTGATAAAATGTGTGAAATAGATGTTAGAAATATGCACAGAAATGCACGCTCACCTAACTTAAGTAAAAGTGAGATGGATGGTCTAAACAAACTTAGGTCTAATAGAGATGTGCGGATTATAAAACCAGATAAATGTGGTGGTATTGTCATTATGGACCTAGATGATTATAACACAAGGATGAACAATATTCTCTTGAGTGATGCATATAGAAAAATCTCTATTAATGAGTTAAATGGCATTTATAACAAAGTTAAAAATGAATTAATGGACCTCTTTATTGAAGGCTCAATTTCTATAGATGAGTACAATTACCTGTCAGGGTACCATCCAAAAACTCCTTGTATATTTAGATTACCAAAACTACACAAGAATATGGTTGATCCACCTATGCGCCCTATAGTGAATGGGTGTGGTTCTATCACTTATCCCATAGCAAAATACTTGGATATTAATTTGAAATGTTTTGTTAGTTTAGAAACTATTATTTGTAAGGATTCATGGGATTTTTTTTTAGAAAGGGTTAATAATTTAGAATACAGTGAGATAGGTGTATTCATCACCACTGATGTGAAGGATTTGTACACCTCAATACCCCATGATACTGGTATTGAATAGGCATGTGACTATTTATTGGAAAAAGGAGTATCACAACCAAAAATGAATGTATACGAACAACTATTTGAACTTGTGTTGAAAAATAACTGTATATTTTTTAATGGTGAATTTTTTATCCAAGCAGTTGGTGTTGCTATGGGTTCTCCATGTGGTGGTTTGTACTCTAATTTGGTGATGCTACAATGGGAGAAAAAGTTTGTTATTAATTCAGTTTATTATCAATATTGTAAAATGTATGTGAGATTTTTGGATGATATTTTTATATTTTGGGATGGACCAAGTGAGATGATTAATGGATTGTTAACTCACATGAATAATTCAACAGCCTTTTTAGGGTTCACCCATAATATTGATCCCAATGAAATCTCATATTTGGATGTTAAACTGACAAAAAATACAGTCTTAAGGAATTTTGAGTCATGTATTTATATGAAGGAAACGTATTGAAACAGTTTTTTACATTTTGAAAGTAGCCATCCCTTCAAACAAAAAAGAGCAGTTGTTAAGGGACAGTTTGTTAGAGCTGCTCGGATGGTGTCTAGTTTCGACTCTTTTTTCGATGAATGTGAACTGTTGAAAGATATGTTTCTTAAAAGAGAATACCCATTGGATTAACAACTTAATGTTGGAAGTAGTTAATAAGAGAGAGAGGGTTTTATCATGCTATATTGAATTCGAAGATGGTGCACTCTGGCAATGAAGGGAACAGTTATATGGTTTTAAATTTGAATGTTGGTTCTGTTAATATGGACAGCAATGTTAATGTGAATGTTATGACACCTGTTGAACAAGTGCAAGCAAATGGGAAGTTTCGTTCAGCTTTTATCACTTCTTATAATCTTGACAGTAAAGAAATGTTCAGGATTTTGGATAAAAATTGGATAATTTTGACCTCAAGCAATGCATAAGTGAGAAGCCTATTGTGGTATATATAGAAAGGGACAAACCTTAAAGAGCATCTTTGAAAGGAGTTACCAGATTCGGAAAGGGGGCCATATGAAGAAGTGTGGGACATGCAATTATTGCCAACATATTAAGGAAGGGTCAAAATTTAACATAAATGGTATAAAGGTCTATTTACAAAAAAAGTGCAGCTGTTATACTGAGAAGGTGGTTTATTGTGCTTTCTGTTCCAAATGTGCTTGTTTTTATATTGGAAAGTCAGAAAGGAAACTTAAAAACTGTATTTATGAACATCTGAGGGATGTAAACAAATTCTAAACTCACCCAGATAAAGGTATTAACCTGACAGTTCCTACCAGAACAAAACAAAATGGGAAGTTTGAGAGCAAACCAGCCTCGTGGTCAGAATGTATAAATAAACAATACAATAAAAGAAAAAAGCTTATCAGAATATACAGCAAAACGAAAGACCAAGAAACAAAATCAATATAAAAAATTATCAAAAGTACTGAAAAATACCATCAGGAAAACAAAGGCATCCCATGAACTTAAGAGTGGCATCTGAAGTTAAGGCAATTACAAATCCTTCTTTACTTACATCAGGACATTAAGACCTAACATCTAACATTGCTCCAAGCTTACTGGGTTATCAGGCTACAGGGAGAATTTATGCACCACAATGTGAAATCAGTCAATCAACATCACCAGAAGAGATGCAGATGTTAGGCGATACTAGCATTATAGTTTACGATGTCTTAAGTGAGCCTGATGCTGAAATATAACCTGCTGTGCATGAATATCATGGCTTTAACATTTTAATTATAACCAGGAATTTATTAGGATGAACATTTTAAGTTATTTAGCAAAGGATTCTTTTTTTGTCCCTAAAATTTAAGTTTGATATAGAAGATATCCATGTGGACTTAAAACTTTATGTGCACAAATTAAACTTGAAAGTTCTATTCAATGAACACCCAGATACACCAGATCATGGTAATACGTTTAGTAGAGCTAGTACCTATGACCCCCCACTACACCCCACATTGTCCTTATCTGAATGTGAACATGATATCAGGAAATTTGTGAAGCAATTGTTGGGCCCAGTGGTTACCAACTTAACTAAAGAGGAAAGTTTTTTTAAGGAATGAATTAGTAAAAAATCATGACCTTAGACTAATGAAGCCTGACAAAGGAGCAGGGTTTGTTTTGATTGATACTGTTGATTATTTGACCACGATGTATGACTTGCCTAAAAATGAGACTCAATATACTAGAGTTTCAAAGAATGAGATTCACATTTTTATCACAAGATGAATTTATTCCTTAAGGACTTGGTGATCAAGTGATGATTGACTACAGTTTATATACATTTTTGGTTGCAGAACACCAGGTAGTTTTAACGATACTTGGAATACCTAAAATATGCAATATTCATGATCCACCTATGTGTCCCATAGTATCTGCAGCTGGATCAAAAACTCATTCCCTAGCTGTATAAATCAATGGCACTCTAAAGTATTTTTTTTTTTTAATTCCATATATCTGTAAAGATTCATGGGACTTCCTGGGACATATAAAACAGGAATTTTACCATAACGAATGGTTGGTGGTTACTACTGATGTTGTTGTTGTTGTGTCTTTCGGCTTTTCCCGGTTAGGGGTCGCTACAGCAGAACTCCAGTCCGCTAATGATTGTCAGTAGATTTTTACGTGCCGAGTTGCCAGTTTTGACGCACAACCTTCAACGAAGGTACACCCATTCACGCATGTCTCCACACAGACGACGCTCTAGCTGAGAATTGAACAGGACGTCTTACTGTGAGGCGACAACGCTACCAGAGCACCACCACCGCAATATGGTGGTTACTACTGATGTTGCTGATTTATTTTCATGCATACCTTACCACATAGGTATTGAACGTTTTAGAGAAGCTTGTTTGCAATGTGCAACTTTACCAAATACAAAAATTAATATTCTGGTTGAATTTATGGAAATGGTTTTACAATATAATTTCCTCTATTTTGAGGGGGAATATTTCAGACAGGTAGCACGAGTAGCTATGGGGGTGGTGTGTACACCCCAATACACTAATACAGTACTATGGTATTGGGAACAACATCAAGTGTTTCTTTCTGAATATATGCACTATGTGGTAACCTTTGTATGCTTTTTAGATGATATATGTGTAATTTGGAAGGGTAATGTGCCTCAGTTCATTGAATTTGTAACCTATTTAAACTGAACCACTGAATTTTTTAAAATATACATTTAATTATTCACAGGAGTCTATTAATTATTTAGATGTAACACTATCGAAGGATACTGAAGCGTGTACTTTTATATCAAAGTTATATAGAAAGCTGACGTTCTCCAATAATTTTTTGTATTTTTCTAGCAACCATCCTTATTATCAAAAAAGGAGCCTTGTTAAAGGGCAGATGGACAGAATTTCTAGAATTATACCTGGTGATGTCTGTTTCTTAACAGAAATTAATAAATTCATTGATATATTTTCCAGAAGAGGGTATCCACCTAGTATGATTGAAGAGATTAAGAAAGTGGTGTGTATGAAACAAACAAGTAGCTTCCCCCCATTTTGGTTAAAGGGATTAACAAAGAAGTTAATAATGATAATAATATAAGTAACTATGCACATACCATGGTTATTAAATATAGCAATGGCTCGAATTCCATTAAGTATATAGTGAAGAATAATTGGAAACTTATAGAAAGCGATGGTTGTATTAATAGAGCATTAGGTGATGGTCCTCAATTTACTTTCAAAAGACATCTGAATTTGAAGGAGAAGTTAGAAAGGAGTAATCCTTGTAGCGAATTAAAGGGCTCTTGCAGAAACAATAAGGGCATGATAAAATGTGGATCATGCCAACAATTTAAATATATTTTCGAGGGATGAGTTTTAAAATTAGAAACAAGACCTTTAGAGTTCAAACTGTACAAAACTAGTGATTGATTGTAATATGACTGGAGTGGTTTACATAGTCTTTTGTGATTTCTGCCATTAATTTTACAATGGAAAGGGCTTTAAAAAAGGCATGTTTATGAACATCACTATGAAACAAAATGTCAAAAGGATAATAATGCTATATATAGAAATAAATAATATTGTGGAAGTAGCAAACGTTTTTTATTTTTTATCATAAAACAGGTTTTACCTAACCCTAGAGGGGTGCATGCAAGGACACCTTGAGGTACCTTGAACTATTGTGGCAGCTAGGACTAGATGCAAGCACCCCACCAGGTTTAAATGATATGCTGTCACTAAGCAGTGTGCTTAAAAGCAGCTACATGTAGAGCTGCTAAGAATTACATTCATATGTTGAGAATGCTTTTATATATTCAAATATTTATGTAGAATAAGTATTTTAGACTTGGTATTTATTTGATTAGTCTAAGGAAGATATATGTTTTAATTGTTTAATTGTTTAATTATTTAATTGTTTAGTATTTAAGCAGTACCTGATTGATGTATGTTTGTTCTGAAGAAGTCCTACTAGTAAAGGGGATGAAAGTGCATAATGTTTAGCTATTAAAAGCTTAAACATCAGTTTGTGGCTTGAGCTTCATTCATTCTTTGGTAATGACATGCCAATTCTACAAGGCTGGGCTGTTACCTTGGTCTTACTTTGGTTACCTTTTATATCTCCAGAAATCAAACAGTTCAATGAGCACTAGAACCAGATCTCTGAAGCTTCTTCTTCTTCTTTTGGCTGCTTCTGTTAGGGGTCGCCACAGCAGATCAACTGTTTCCATTTCTTCCTGTCCTCTGCATCTTGCTCTGTCACACCAACCACCTGCATGTCCTCTCTCACCACATCCATAAACCTTAACTTTGGCCTCCCTCTTTTCCTGTTACCTGGCAGCTTCATCCTTAGCATCTTTTTCCCAATATACTCTGCATCCCTCCTCAGCACATGTCCAAACAAACATAATCTTGCCTCTCTGGCTTTGTCTCCAAACCTTCCAACCTGGGCTGTGCCTCTAATATACTTATTCCTAATCCTGTCCATCCTCGTTACACCCAGTGCAAATCTTAACATCTTCAACTCTGCCACGTCAAGCTCTGACTCCTGCCTTTTTGTCAATGCCACTGTCTCCAACCCATATAACATAGCTGGTCTCACTATCCTCTCGTAGACCTTCCCTTTCACTCTTACTGGTACTTGTCTATCACAAATCACTCCTGACACTCTTCTCCACCCACTCCATTCTGCCTGTACACTCTTCTTCACCTCTCTTCCACACTCACCATTACTCTGAACTGCTGATACCAAGTACTTAAACTAATTCACCTTCGCCACCTCTACTCCCTGCATCCTCACCATTCCTCTATCCTCCCTCTCATTCACACACACATATATTCTGTCTTAGTCCTGCTGACCTTCATTCCTCTTCTCTCTAGAGCATATCTCCACCTCTCCAGGGTCTCCTCTACCTGTTCCCTACTCTCAATACAGATCACAATGTCATCTGCAAACATCATAGTCCATGGGGACTCCTGTCTGATCTCGTCTGTCAACCTGTCCATCACCATTGCAAATAAGAAAGGGCTCAGAGCTGATCCTTGATGTAATCCCATCTCCACCTTAAATGCATCTGTCACTCCCCCTGCAGACCTCACCGCTGTCACACTACCTTCGTACATATCCTGTACCACTCTTACATACTTCTCTGACACTCCTGACTTCCTCATACAATACCACAACTCCTCTCTAGGCACCCTGTCATATGCTTTCTTTAAATCCACAAAGACACAATGCAACTCCTTCTGACCTTCTCTGTACTTCTCCATCAACACTCTCAGAGCAAACATCGCATCTGTAGTGCTCTTTCCTGGCATGAAACCATACTGCTGATCACTAATCATCACCTCCCTTCTTAACCTAGCTTCCACTACTCTTTCCCATAACTTCATGCTGTGACTGATAAGTTTAATCCCTATGTGGTTACTACAGCTCAACTACAGCTCTGCACATCACCCTTATTCTTAAAAATCGGTACCAAAACACTTTTTCTCCATTCCTCAGGCATCATCTCACTTTCCAAGATTTCATTAAACAATCTAGTTAAAAGCTCCACTGCCATTTCACCTAAACACCTCCATGCATCCACAGGTATGTCATCTAGACCAAGAGCCTTTCTGTTCTTCATCTTCTTCATAGCTATCCTTACTTCCTCCTTGCTAATGCACTGTTCTTCATGATTCACTATCCGCACATCATCCAACCTTCTCTCCCTCTCATTCTCTTCATTCATCAACCCCTCAAAGTACTCTTTCCATCTGCTCAACACACTCTCCTCGCTTGTGAGTACGTTTCCCTCATTATCCTTTATCACCCTTACCTGCCTCTCTGAACCTGCCTCAGCAAATAAATTATGGTGGAGAGACAGATTTGTTACATAACAACTACCCCTTCTCTAAAAAAAATTCCATTCCAGATCAAGCAAACGAGATATAGTCTGAGGGTGGGTACTAACAAGGAGAAAATGGTCATACTGTTTTTTTTTTTTTTTATGACTATGATTCTAGCATGCTGATATACAAATAGATACGTGTAGAAAGTTAAATCTATGTTTATATATATATATATATATATATATATATATATATATATATATATATATATATATATATGGGTCCACTTTGTAATTTTGAAATACTAAAATCTCGAATTTCAGTATTCCGAAACCACAAAGCCGAAAACCCAAACACAACTCACAAACTTGAAAACACACAACCGCGAAATTTAAAATCCCGTACCCACGCTACATATACAGGACACACATAAACATACACAAAACTCCCCCCCCCACAATCAAACTAATCTAAACTACA
>NC_056739.1:1728816603-1728859103 GCF_019279795.1 Protopterus annectens | reverse complement strand
AGATGATCAGATTAACTGTTATGTAATTCAAAGTTTTTTGTCCTTCCTTCGAGTCTGTGAGACCCTGGATTTAATATATTTAATTTTCGGTGGGGTAGTTGGAGCAGAGCACCCCCCACCAGTAAAAGTTGAGATTTTTTTTTTACATTTGGAATGTGCAAATGCAAACTATTGGTTTACATTTGTGATTGTTTTTTTTTTTTTGTATGATAATTTTCATATGCAATTAATGGTAATCACTGTTGAGTTTGATATTTTGTATTTAAATCAAACTCAGGGGCAATTATTCATTATCGACTGCAACATATAAGGGTGGCTAAGCAATGAGTAATGTCTGAGTACATGCTCCACCTGGAGGCCTTGCTTGATTCTCTCTCATCCCAACACCCCAGTGCTCCTTCTCAGCTGTGGGCACCCCCAGAGTTCCAGTAACTGCCCACCTAGCACTCTTAATCCCAATCACCTCCATGACAGGCATGCCTTCTTCCTGCGTGCATCACCAAACAGAAACGTAACTAATCAAACTATAGAATCTTAATAGCCAGGAATATTTTTTGAGGAAAGAGCAAAATAAGAAGGCTATAGAAACTCAGTAAAAAGCTTTGCTAGCATTAAGGGCAAAGACTGACTGATGGTAAATCATATTTATGCTATGATATAAAATGAATTTCAAAATTTTATTATAATATATTTTATTATAATGTTTGGTTTGTCTGCTTCCAAGAAACCTGAGTGAAACTTCAAAAAATCATGTTTGGCCATGATCGAAAATAATTTAGCTCAAACAGATGCTTAAATTTTGATACCTACATTAATGAGGTAGAACAGGTGAAAGCTTTTACTCACTAAGGGATCTGATTTACATTGCAGAACGAACATTGCTTTATACTGATTTTTGTATTTATATGGTATGGCAGTTCTTAATCAATAGAGGATCTGAACTGGTTTCAGAGTGAGCATTATTTTACACTGTTTTAGGTATTTATATGGGATTACAAATTTTAATCAAAAGGGGATCTGAATTAGTATTCACAATGAACACTGATTTAGATATTTACTTGTGATGACAGTTTTTAATCAACAAGAGAGCTGAATTAGGTTTCAAATTGAAAACTGCTTTAAATTGATTTATGTTTTTTTTTTTATATACCATGAGATTTGATATGGTTAAAAGTGTCAATGGTAACGCAAATGAGCTGGTCATTTTAGAATCATTACCTAGTTTGAGAGTAATGACTGCATCTAAGACTGCTTGGGCAAATAAAGGTTATCCCTAAGTATGACATCTTTATAGTTTGATACAGTGCTTGGAAAAAAGATGTCTGGGAATGTCCCATCATTTATATCAATATCAGAGTTACAAAATGCATATATCTTAAAATAAGGGTGGTAAGATACTGGTAATTTATCCTGTAGATGTGCATTTAGTTTCCTATCATTCTTTTCTAAGACAATATTGTTAGAACCATGATTCAGTTTGAACAGGTTTTCAAGCAACATAGAAGGGATAGGAGCCAATTGTGCACATCTGTCATGCATGCAAACTGCAAAAATAGTTTGGTTAGATGTATAAACAGCTTTAAACTGATGCTGAACATCCAAGAGTTAAATTTATCTGATAATGGGTTCTCGAATCTCTATCAAGTGCAGATATTTGATTTTTTTTTAATTATAAGATTTTCTCCCTTTTATATTTTTTCTGGTTATGCTGCTTTCCTAATAAGAATACCCTTCACACTTTTTCTGGTTATGTTGCTGAAACAGTAATAATGACCTTTATAGTCCTTAAGCAGAATAACAATAACCATACAGAATATTATATTCATAAAGTAGCAGAAAGTATTCTGGGAACTAAGCTAAAATTGGGATGGAGAAAGGAGATTCTGCCAATAGGGATAACTGCAATTAGGGGTACAGAGAACAGGCAAGAGGGTACTGGAATTTACTGGAGAAAACTGGCAAAGGAGCCAAGGTACTAGGAGCAAATAATTAGAGAGGGAAAGGTAAGACAATGGGAAGACGCCAAGAACTCATTTGGACTGCAGGCTAGAAATTGCCTTCCCTGTCAAGGGTTGATATCAGAGTATAGGCAAAAAGAAAGAAATAGGGGGATCCTAAGTGAAAGACCAGCACTGATAGAGTTTTAGTAGAATCTAGAACAGCAGCTGCTGGTTAAAAAGGGACAACTAGTAGGACATATAAAGTATTGCATGATGACTATAGTAATCAATCAGAGGATGTTAGAAAGGATTGGGAATGGGTTCGGCTCAGAGACTCAGATCCAATGCGAATGCTTCTACCAGATCACTGAATCCTAGAATTCTCAAGCTCCTCCCTTTACCTAGAATGCTGTGCCAACCAAAAATACCTCAGACCTCCTTTGTCGCCTTTGGGTTTCAGACATGGATTCCTAGCTCTCAAGCAATTTTTGTGCTGTATTCAAAGTTTTCATTCTTACTGGTGTTGTTAGTCTGTTAATTGTGGTATTTTCCTCCCATAATTTACTGTTCTTAGCATTCCTTCCTCTTTGATTAGTGCTAACTTACCACTTTCAGTACTTCTTTCATTACCATAGCCGGTATTCCTTTGTAGTCTTTTGAGTACTTTGTCTACCATTGTTGGTAGTTTCTCTTTTCTATTCCTTTTTCTTCTGTCTCTATATCAAAATAAATAAATAAATAGATAGATAGATAAATAAATAAAATGTTGGTGTTGGTATAGATAGGTTGTTTTTCCTGATAGCGTACTTTTATCACTTCTTGTCCTTTTTAGCAAGAGGGAAAGACCCTGTCTGCCATGGACATACATTTCTCTACACCCCAAAGGCCCTTTTCTAGGAAACAACGAGGTGGCAGAAAGATGTGGTTTAAGAAGTCTCAGGGTCCTTTCCAGGATTCACGTGGAGATAGTTCCCCCAGGGGCACATGTAGGAACTGGAATGGATGACGCCATCCTTGCAGCAGAGGTGGTCTGCAGAACCAGGGATCTAGAGATTCTTTCTTGGATAGGCCTGAATGAAGGCCTGACTATCCTACAATGGAGGATTTTAGGGATCACTTATCCCTGCACCAGTGAGCCTGGCTATCTATTACAAAAGATTCCTGGGTGCAGAGGATTACATCCAGAGTTTATATGATACCATTTTTCCCAACCCCCTCCCGCAGTTCTGAAGAAAATCCCCAATATTCCACCCAGTCAGAGGGAAGCAGCGTTTCCAGAAATAAAAAAGCTGCTAGAAACAAAGTCATCCAAGAGGTCCCCCCCCCCTCAGACCACTGAGGGTCTGTAACTTGCTCAAGATTCTTCTTAATGCCAAAGAAGACAGGGGACTTGAAACCTGTTTTGGATCTCAGCAAGTTAAATCAGTTTGTTCATTATACAAAGTTTCAAATGGTAATGGTTCAGTCCATTTTACCTCTGCTGCAAAAGGATGCCTGAATGTGCTTGATAGAGCTTCAGGATGCGCACTAAGACATCAAAATGAACAGGCACTCCAGGAGATATCTATGCTTCTGGCTGGGAGCCAGTCATTACCAGTTCAGAGCACTGCCCTTTGGTTAACCACAGCCCCCAGGGTGTTTACCAAATGCATGGTAGTGGTAGTAGCTCACTTGAGACTGCTGGGATTCCGGGTGTTTTGATGTCTAAACAACTGGCTCCTTACTGCCCCAACCAGGCACCGACTAATACAAGCAAGTGACTCCTTGCTCCAGTTGTGATCTCATATGGGACTAACAGTCAATTACAACAAATCTCAATTCACCCCTACACAGAGTCTAGAGTTAATAGGGGCTCGTTTGGACATAGTCAATCAGATAACCTCATTACCCTTCCAAACGAATAAACACTGCATTCCCAGGTAAAAACAGTGATCTAAAATTCATCATTTCCAGCCAGACTGATTCTGCAGGCTTTGGGTTCCATGGCTGGACTTATCACCCTTGTGCTGTTGGCCAGGTTCCATGTGAGAGTCCTTCAATGGATTCTGTCAGCTCAATGGTCCAATCTCCAACATCCATTATCCATGCCAGTCAAGATCACTCAAGTGAACAAAAGATATCTTTTGTGGTGGATTCATTCAAACCAGCTCTGCAAAGGCTGTCCCTTTGTTCTTCCCTCTCCCAAGGCCTCAGTGACCACAGACACCTCCCAGCTTGGAAGCGCACTACCTGGAGAGGACAATCCAGGGTATGTGGACCCCTGAAGAGGCCAAGACACATATCAATGTCCTGGAAATTACAGCTGTCCTCCTAGAGTTGCAGACATTTCAAAATGCTCTCCCATCTGGGACAATTGCCTTTCAGATGGACAATATCTCAGTGGTTTGGCACATCAACAAACAGGGAGGAGCCAAGTCTTATCTGTGTTGTTGAGCAGTTGTTGAGTGTATGGCAATGGGTGATCTCTTTCAATCACTTTCTAATGGCAATGCACATTCTTGGGAAATCCAACGTGATTGTAGACAAACTAAGCAGGTCCATTCTGATGACTCACAAGTGGTCTCTCAATGTCAAAGTGGCAGAGATATTTTTTTGTCAGTGGGTCCATCCATGTTGAGATGCATTTGCCTCTCTCTTCAACAAGTGTAGCAGGTTCTTTGCCTTGATCCCTCCACTGGGGGAGTCATCGAGAGATGCTGTAGTTCATGTGTGGCCATCTGATCTCCTGTATGCTTTTCCACCCTTTCCACTAATTCTCAAGTTTCTTCAGAAAGCAGTTTAGTTGAAAAGCACAATTATTCTCATTGCACCTTTTTGGCCTCATCAGATTTGGATCCCTTTCCTCTGGCCCCATCTTCCACATCCACCCTGGATTCTGGCTCCATTCTAGACCTCCTTTCTCACCTGATAGGCATAGACATATCTGGACATAGGCCTCAGGATGACTGCGTGGTTTCTCCAGTTCTACTGATTGCTAGACAGCCCAGGTCCATCATATTTTGTTATCTTCCCAAAAAGCTTCTACTAGAAAGACAAGAGTAAATGAAAAAGATTTGTCTTCTGGACCCTTAGCAAAGATCTGGATACATTTTCAGCACCTGTGTCAGTGATCCTTGAATTTTTAGCTTTAATTTTTAATGAAGGATCTGGTTTCTCAACTATTAGAGTTAACTGGTTACCAATTTTAATTTTCATTAGAAGAAAATAACCCTATATTAGCCTCTTCTAAATTATGAAAGGATTTTCTCAAAGGATCTTTTTTGCTTAGACATCCATTAAAAGATCCTACTCCTCCTTGTGATTTAAAAATTAAGCTTCAGGCCTTAACTCAATCTCCCTTTGAACCTTCAGCCAAAGCTGACCTAAAATGTTCATCTTGAAAAACATTTTTCTAGTTGCTATCACATCAACTAAAAGAGTATCTGAATTCCAGGTGCTGTCCTCAATGCCTCTTTACCTATTTTTTCACAAAGGCAGGGTGTCATTGCAAACTAATCCATCCTTTTTACCTACGGTAACATCTGTGTCAAATATTTACTAGGTCCTTAATCTCACAGTTTTCTTTCCCAATTTTTCAAACAAAGTAGAGTATATGTTATACCCGTTGGACATGCATAGAGAACTTTGTTTTTAACTTCACAGGACCAAAGACTTTAGGAAGTTTGACCAGTTATTTGTTTCATTTTCTCCTACCAGAGTAGGCAATCCAGTATCTAAAGTTACACTGGCCAAATGGTTGACTGATTGTATAACCTTTGTCTCTGGTAAATTGGGTTTAGCTTTACCAAAACCTCCTAGAGCTCATTCCACAAGGTTTATGATGTTTTTTTCAGGTTTTTGGTCCAGAGAACATTTTTCTTTAGATGATATTTGTGCAGCTGTAACTTGGGCTAATCCTCACACTTTCATTGCTCATTACAAGCTGGATTTGATTTCCAGGAGCAGAGCAGCCTTTGTCTCAACAATGCTTCGGAATATCCTTCCATAAGGGCCTCCCAAGGTTATAGTAGCTGGGGACTCTGTCCCATTAGTTGAAGAATGAATGAAAATGACAACAATAGATAAAAAACTATGTATTCTCCATAACGTTCCATCTATATTGTCTATTTTCATTCTTTCTCAACTCCCTGCACATCTACCCCCTCCTTTTTGCTTCTAGAGAGAGTTAAGAGTTGTACAGAAACCTCTGTTCCTTGTTTGAGCTCCAGCATCCCTTTTTCTTTTCTATTTCTGGTACTTTCTATAATAGGATGCCCTGGTATATCTAGGGCAAGCAAACTCAATCTGATGTACGTTAGGTTGGTGGGGCATTATGTGTAAAGTAAGGAGCTCAAGAGTTGTAGGACCGATGATCTGGTAGAAGCAGCCAAGTCGGATCCTAGCCTATTAGTTGAGGAAGAATGAAAATGGACAACACAGACAGAACATTATGGTGAGTACATAACTTTTGTCATCAGGTAGACTGCAAATGTTGGAGGTGTGATGGTGAAGAGAGAGAAGTAACTGGGAACATATTTTTTGGGAGTTTCTTGTGGGATGAAAGGTGTTTGTAACCAATCCATTCCATGGGTGAGAGCTTCTGTGGGAAGCATACTAGATAGAAAAATCCAACAAATACAGCCTTAAGCTCAAAGACAGCACCCATAAATAGACAAGGCACAATATTAGAAAATATCAGAAATCATACTAGTTCTCCCAAAGACACATACCAATGTAGAGTTTAGATGGGTCTATATCACTTGATTGAAACACCAATTCAGTGAATACTTATTCATTGACCCCTATTCAGCGAACATCCTTTTATTGAACACACAAATCAGTGCAATTTTTCCCAGGGTACTGAGTTAGCTGGCCAACCTGTGGAAATTTGCCCTTTTCCACACTCTAGTGCGATCTCGGAGTTAGCATATATAATTAAGGGTGTGTGGGGGTCACAGCCCCCCCACATTGGTGGGTGTGAGGATGTAGCTCCCCACTTTGGTGGGTTTGTTATATTGCAGTGTGCATCACTCGATACGTTGGCCTACTAAATTAGTGCCCGAGGAAAACATTCACTGATTTGATTGTTTGATAAAAAGGTAAGTCGCTGAATAGGGATCGATGAATAGGTATTTGCTGAATTGTTTGTTTGATCAAGTGATATAGACCCGTTTAGACACAGCTAAGCATTTATAAGTCCAGTTTCATCCCATAAGAGTAATACTGTTCTGTATAACAAGCAAAAAATTTTAGCACACAACTGTGTTTGTTGCCAGAGGGCTGTACATCCAATGTATGTTACTCTATGAATATTTGTAGTAGGAAAGATTCTACTTTTCACATAATATACATTAAATAGGGATGCTATACCTTAATATGAATGTGAAACAAAAGCAAAAGTCCTTCCAATGAGCATGATTCTTACACACTATGCCCCTATTGTGTGTAATATCAGTAGCCTCCTGCTATAAGGAGAGAATGAAGACATTTGTGGTTGTAATCAATAAAGTTAGTTGCCATGCAGTGAACACTTAACAGATAAACTTTTGAATACATTTCCCCTTCAGTTTGGTTTGTTTCTCTAGGGCACACCCAAGACAACATTGGGATTTATTATGAATCAAAGTTTAGTAAAAACATGGATAACTAAACCATCATCTGTGGTGCTACGTTTACCATGAGAATTGACCAAGCTAGGCAGCTATAGAAATAACTAACCTTGAAGTAGAATGCACTATGGCAAAAACAGCCACATTTATTTAAAACATAAATTGTTTACAGCATATGGAGACATCATTCTGTGAATAAACATGAGTATGGAAAAGCCTTTTCTCCCTCATCTTTAGGTAAGGAAAGAAGATGAGTAGCTTGGCTCAAATAAACTTGGCTACCACTTTAGGCATAAAAGACGGATTATTTCCTAAGCAAACTTTATCTTAGTAGAAAACCAGATGAGGCATTATTTTACATTGATTTAGGTATTTATATGGGATTACAGTTTTTAATCAAAAGGGGAACTGTATTAGGATTCACAATGATTTAGACTGATTTTGGTATTTATACTGGATAATAGTTTAATAGTTTTTAATCAACAGGGGATCTGAATTAGGTTTGAGAATGAAAATTGTTTTAAATAGATTTATGTATTTATCTGATACACCATGAGATTTGAAATGGCTAAAAGTGTCAATGGTAAGGCAAATGAACTTTTTTTTTCTGTAGAAACAGGTATCAAATCCATCCAGTTCTGAAGTATTACCTGGTTTGAGATTAAAGAATGCATCTAAGATTGCATGGGAATGCAGGACGCCATGTAACCCAGAGCCTGCAGAACTTTTCTTGCAGACAGCTGACTCATTAAAGCCAGATTTTTGAAATAAGAAGCCAGTTGCACTTTTTTGTCTGGTGTCAAATAAGCCATCTGGGTTGTAGTGCTCAGAAGTGCACCCAGGAAAGTAATTTGCTGCGTAGGCACCAGGTTTGATTTCTTTAGGTTCACCGTGAACCCTAGGCACAAGAGAAGATGCTGCACAAATGTTAGATGCTGAAGTAAAGTCTCCTTGTCGTCCGCTTGAATGAGACAATTGTCCAGATAAAGGTATATTTGAATTCCCTTCTGTCTGCAAAACGCCATTACTGGTGCCAGGCACTTTGTAAAGACCCAGGGCGCAGTAGATAAGCCAAAGGGCAGCACAGAGAACTGGTAATGCCTCGAGCCCGCTTTGAATCTCAGGTACCTTCTGCACTCTTGTCGTATGGGAATTTGCAGGTAAGCCTCCTTCAAGTCCAAAGTCACCATCCAAGCATTCTTGCTCAGCATAGGCAGCAGCTGCTGCAGAGTGAGCATCTTGAATTTTGGAATTTCTAGGAAGGCGTTCAATACGGAAAGGTCCAGGATTGGTCTCCATGCGTTTTCCTTCCTGGGAGCCAGGTAAAGTCTTGAATAAAACCCTTGCCCCATTTCTGAATCTGGTACTAAACCTATGGCCCTCATATCCATGAGGGACTGAACTTGCCGTTGTGCCTCTGCCCATTGACGCTTTGGCAGATCTGGCCATCTGTTTGATCTTGGCAAGGTATGGAAATGAAACCTGTAACCCCTTGAAACTATGTCCAGAACCCATTTGTCTTGGGTTATGCGGCTCCAATTGTGATAAAAAAGAGAGATTTTTCCTCCCAAAGGCCCCTTGAGCTAGTAAGGGAGAGTCATAATGACTGTTTCCTGTAAGGTTGTGACCTATCTTCCCCTCCCTTGGGAGAGGGGGCACTCCACTGCTTATTTCTGTAAGGGGGCTGTGCCTGACCCCTACCTCTGGAATGCCTGTATCTGCCCCTCTGAAGTCTGTCCGAGCTCGGAAAGAACCAAGGTTTAGCTGGTCAATTCCTGCTAAATCTAGGGGGTTGTACCTGTAGAAAATCTTTAACCATCTGCATAGATTTGGCTTTGTCTTCCATTTTCTTCAGTACTTCCTCAGCTTTGGCCCCAAACAAAACATTGTGTTGCAAAGGGGCATCTAAAAGCTTTGCTTTAACCTGCTCAGGCAAACTTTGCTCCTTTAACCAGGCGTGCCTTCTAATAACTGCGCCAGTTGCTGCAGCCCCGCAAGAAGCCTCCAAAGAATCAAAACCACACTGCAGGGTATGTTTACCCACCTGCTCAGTAGCATGCAATAAATCCTGTAATTCCTTATTGTCTACACCACCAGAAACAGCAGACATCCTTTGCTTTAACAAAGACAAAAGGTATTGCTGATATTTTAACATATGAAATTGACAATTCAAAGCTCTAACAGACAATGTAGCAGAAGTATAAACTTTTTTGCCCCATCTTTCCAAGGCTCTGGACTCTCGGTCAGAGGGAATAGGATTCTTAGCAGAGGCCGCTTTAACATCCTTAGGGCCCTGAGAAATAGTTTCTGGACCAGCTGAAGGATTCTTAAATAGATATTTGTGGGAATCTGGAACCCTATAATACCTATCCGGTTTGACAGGAGCAGGCGGAAAAGAATCAGGAGAGAGAGATGCCTCTGTAAAAACATCATCCACAATGTCCAATACAGGGGGAATAGCCAGGGGTCTATGCTGTGGAAGCAGAAGAAAATCCCTAAGCCTTTTCTTAGATTCAGAGTATTCCTGCCCTTCCCAGTGAAAATGCTCTCATGTCATGCAAGGTTTCCCCAAATGAATAATCCTCAGGAGGAGAGGCCGAAGGAAGGGATTCTTCAGCATCAGAATCCTCATAAGTAGGGAAGGAATAATCCTGCTCAGAAGAAGAAGCAGAAGAAATCGAAACTTGATCTGAGGAATCATAATCTGGCTCTAGCCTAGGTCTCTTGTCAGGAGGGGGATGAGAACCCCTGATCATAGTTAACAGGTCTTCAGCCATTCTAAGCATCTGTCTTTGAGGTCTAGGGCCCTGAACAGAAGGTGCCTGTGCATGCTGCTTTGCCTTTGCCGGAGCCTTAGTCCTTGACTGCAAAACTGGAGTCATCTGTACATGAAGCTGTGTAGGCCTAACAACTCCCTCAGAAGCCGGTGCCTGCACAGCGGCTCCGGACCCATCTGAGGGAGCAATATCTGGAGGTCCAATCCCTGAAAAGTCTGAATGTTCCCATCAGCTCCTCACGGGAGTCGGTACAGGCAACTGGTTCAAAAGTGGTGGGCGACAGGGGCTGCGAAAGCGCCTCACTGACGACAGCCAAACCGGCAACTGGCTCTGGTTGAATAAAGTCGTCCACTTTGGACCTCGGAGGCCTGTCTTTATCCTTGAGCCTCTTATACACTGCAGTAGCTGGATAAGAATCCGACATATTGTAATTAAATCTTTTTCCAAAATAATGGAAGGCAAAATCATACCTACGCCTAATAGTGCGTTGGTTAAACTTAGCACAAAACCTACAATTAGCTACGTCATGGTCAGGAGCTAAGCAAGGTATACAGTAAGAGTTAAAATCCTTATGAGGTATTTGCTTCCCAGAAGAAATACATTTATTAACTTTCTGACATCGGACTGGAGCAAGAAAAAGGTTTCCCCAATGGGGTACTTAGCTCAAAAGAAGAAGTCTTCAATTCAAAAGCCACCAAAAACAAACAGAAGTCGGCTGACCTGCACTTGCAAACTGCTTTGCAACGGGCACCGCACGGCAAGAAAGACTAGGGAAAATGGCGTCAGCTGAGGTCTTTATACCCCTGGCACACTGACATCAGGGCAGGAGAGACTTCAGCCGACGTCGGTCCCGACTTTGGGACTCTGGCCGATCTAGGGCTGCTGCCAGCAGGAAGAACCCTACAGTAATGACTGTAACAGTGAACCACGAAGAACATCACTTTTTTCATAAGGATACCTACCAGACAATTCTGCATAGGTAACTGGATATTTACAGTTCTTGTTATTAGCAGATGTGGTCCTTAAACAGATATGTTTTAACCATTGTGACTGGTTATTTACATTTCCTTTTACAGCACATTTGTTACTTTTACTAGTTATTTTTTAAACATTGTTTTGGCCGGCATGCACACCTGCAAGGCCCCCCTCCAGGCAACTATAGTTTGTCTATTGCCACTGGGTGGCATAACTTAACAATATACTTACTGTATCTTGTCCCAAATAGATCTGCCTCCACACTGAATACTTGTAGTAAGGCAAGTACCATTTACTTGGTGTATTTTGTCCCCAGATAGATTTATCTTCCTTTGTATTACTTGCACACCAAGGCCTTAAAGTAGTGTTTCTGCAACTAACTGCTTACACTCCTAATTTCCTGCTTCGACCTCTTCCTTGCTTACACTTACATTACAGCTCCAAGGCTTCCACTTCTTATGCTGATTACTTTTCTTTGCAGTTTTCTGTGAGGGGGCGGGCCAGATCTCTACCGGCTTTTTCTGGTTATACCTTCCCCCATTTTGTATCTCCCTCCTCTAACTCCCTCCCCCATGCACATTAACTAGTCTATATTAGTGGGTCTCCTTGAGCGGCGCCCTTTTGAAAGTTATCTTTTGGCCTGCTTGTGGTGAGGAAGCTTCCCCAGACCTTTTTCAGTGAGACTGCATCAATATAAGTAAATTTAATTAGTACAATACAGCCAAACAGACACATTTGGTGTAAACAGAAACAAGTGGAATGATACATTTGGTGTACAAAGAAAAGAAACAAGTAAGCCCATTGATATAATTGAAGTTAGTGTTAGCCCTGCTGCGCTCGGGCTCACTCCGCTCCCCTCCCTGCTTCCTATTCCCACCCACCCCCACTAGTGCTACATTTCAACTGAACTTAGCCACGCCCATCATGCTAACACCAATCACTGAATCTGCCCCACCCCTGTACCCATTTCCTTCTGTTCCACTATTCCATATCCTGTAAAGCACAGTCTTCCATCTAACTACCTTACAAACACCTCTCATCATCCACCACACCCACCCCATCCCAAGCAGATCTTTCACTCATGACCAAACCTAACCAAACTATGCCCAAACTACCCAAACCCACATACATACATACATACACCTCTTACTATTGCTCCAAGGTGTATCCACACTCCACCGCTAACTTCTATCACCATCCACCAAAAACAACTTAATTTTATCCATATACCAAGAAAAACTACTTCCACTGACATAACTACAACACACCCTTTTACTCAACTAGTCCTACATCACTACCAAACCTTCTTTATTCACCACTATGCACACAGATCACAGCCATCACACTACCAGTCTCAAACAAGTATAAAAAACTTTAAGACCCTAAGCAAACTACTCAGTCTCTATTTTTACTTCAAAACCTAACTCATTAGCTGCGATGATATACACCCAAACCCAGGCCCTGAAAATTTAGGAGCCCCAACCCTCAACCTGAATGATACCCTACTCCACCGAGACAAATCCACTCTCATTTTAAATTTAAATGTTAGGTATACTAAAAGTCCACGACCTTCATGCACTACTCTCCTTTTATCAACCTGAGATAGTCATACTAACAGAGACTTGGCTTAAACCAGGCAACCACAACAATGAAATCACTCCACCAGTTTACAATATAATTCATAGTGATAGAATAAGTAAAAAAAAGGGGGGGTGTTGCTGTAGTATATAAATCTCACATCATCCTTGAGAAAGTAGACATAACAAACCTAGACCTCAAAGTTGAACTCACTCTAACAAAACTAAAACTTAATGATAATAAACGCATCAACATCATAGGGTGCTACATCCCTCCAGGCAACAATAAGAGTATCCAATCTAGAGTGGATTGATGTTTGGTTCTCTTGTCTGTTCTTGTGGGGGGAAGTGATGAGTTGGGTTAGGCCATGTAGGTTAATATGGGAGAGTGGCTTATGAATGGAACAGTTTTGCCAGTCAGTATTAAGGTCTCCTAATACTATGCTTTCCTGGGGGAGGGAGTTAGATATCCATTCTAGCAGTTTTTCTGTAATGGGGATATTGTTGCCTGGAGGGATGTAGCACCCTATGATGTTGATGCATTTATTATCATTAAGTTTTAGTTTTGTTAGAGTGTGTTCAACTTTATGAGGTCTAGGGTTCTTATGCCTACTTTCTTAAGGATGATGGGAGATTTATACACTACAGCAACACCCCCCCCTTTTTTTTACTTATTCTATCACTACGAATTATATTGTAAACTGGTGGAGTGATTTCATTGTTGTGGTTGCCTGGTTTAAGCCAAGTCTCTGTTAGTATGACCATCTCAGGTTGATAAAAGGAGAGTAGTGCATGAAGGTCATGGACTTTGTTTAGTATACTTAACATTTAAATTTAAAATGAGGAGCGTGGATTTGTCTCGGTGGAGTAGGGTATAATTCGGGTTGGGGCACCTAGATTTTCTGGGCCTGGGTTTGAGTGTATATCACCGCAGCTAATTAGTTAGGTTCTAAGGTAAAAATAGAGTTGGAGTAGTTTGTTTAGGGCCTTAAAGTTCTTTATAGTTGTTTGAGACTGGTAGTGTGATGGCTGTGATCTGTGTGCATAGTGGTGAATAAAGAAGGTTTGGTAGTGATGTGGGACTAGTTGAGTAAAAGGGTGTGTTGTAATAATGTCAGTGGAAGTAGTTTTTCTTGGTATATGAATAAAATTAAGTTGTTTTTGGTGGTTGGTGATAGAAGTTAGCAGTGGGAGTGTGGGTACACCTAGGAGCAATAGTAAGAGGTGTATGCATGTGAGTTTGGGTAGTTTGGGCATGGTTTGATCATGAGTGAGAGATCTGCTTGGACTGGGGTGGGTGTGGTGGATGATGAGAGGTAGTGTTTGTGATTGTAAGGTAGTTAGATGGAAGACTGTGCTTTACAGGATATGGAATAGTGGAACAGAAGGAAATGGGTACAGGGGTGGGGAAGATTCAGTGATTGGTGGTTAGCATGATGGGCGTGGCTAAGTTCAGTTGAAATGTAGCACTAGTGGGGGCGGGTGGGAATAGGAAGCAGGGAGGGGAGCGGAGTGAGCCCAAGCGCAGCGGGGCTAACACTAACTCCAATTATATCAATGGGCTTACTTGTTTCTTTTCTTTGTACACCAAATGTATCATTCCACTTGTTTCTGTTTATACCAAATGTGTCTGTTTGGCTGTATTATACTAGTTTAATTTACTTATACTGATGCAGTCACACTGAAAAAGGTCTGGGGAAGCTTCCTCACCACAAGCAGGCCAAAAGATAACTTTCAAAAGGGCGCCGCTCAAGGAGACCCACTAATATAGACTAGTTAATGTGCATGGGGGAGGAGGAAGTTAGAGGAGGGAGATACAAAATGGGGGAAGGTATAACCAGAAAAAGCCGGTAGAGATCTGTCCCGGCCCCTCACAGAAGACTGCAAAGGAAAGTAATTGGCATAAGAAGTGGAAGCCTTGGAGCTGTAATGTAAGTGTAAGCAAGGAAGAGGTTGAAACAGGAAATTAGGAGTGTAAGCAGTTAGTTGCAGAAACACTACTTTAAGGCCTTGGTGTGCAAGTAATACAAAGGAAGGTAAATCTATCTGGGGGACAAAATGCACCAAGTAAATGGTACTTGCTTTACTTTACAAGTATTCAGTGTGGAGGCAGATCTATTTGGGACAAGATACAGCAAGTATATTGTTAAGTTATGACACCCAGTGGCAATAGACAAAGCTATAGTTGCCTGGGTGGGCCTTGCAGGTGTGCATGCCGGCCAAAACAATGTTTAAAAAATAATTAGTAAAAGTAACAAATGTGCTGTAAAAGGAAATGTAAATAGCCAATCACAATGTTTAAAACATAACTGTTAAGGACCACATCTGAAAGAACTGTAAATATCCAGCCACCTATGCAGACTTGTCTGGTAGGTATCATTATTAAAAAGTGTTATTCTTGGCTTGCAATAACTGTAGGTAGAAACCGGACCGTAGCAGTGGTTTTATCTGGCAATGTTGCAGTTGCTGGGGGGGGGGGGGGGGCCCGAGCTGTGATGATGCAGGTAGACAAAGTGTGCTATGCAGACTTGTCTGGTAGGTATCCTTATTAAAAAGTGTTATTCTTGGCTTGCAATAATGGTAGGGAGAAACCAGACCATAGCAGTGGCTTTATCTGGCAATGTTGCAGTTGCTGGGGGGGGGACACAAGCTGCGATGATGCGCTATGCAGACTTGTCTGGTAGGTATCTTTATTAAAAAGTGTTATTCTTGGCTTGCAATAACTGTAGGGAGAAACTGGACCATAGCAGTGGTTTTATCTGGCAATGTTGCAGTTGCTGGGGGGGGGACCGAGCTGCGATGATGCAGGTAGTCCAAGTGTGCTATGCAGACTTGTCTGGTAGGTATCCTTATTAAAAAGTATTATTCTTGGTTTGCAATAATGGTAGGGGGAAACCGGACCATAGCAGTGGTTTTATCTGGCAATGTTGCAGTTGCTGGGGAGGGGGGACCCGAGCTGCGATGATGCAGGTAGTCCAAGTGTGCTATGCAGACTTGTCTGGTAGGTATCCTTATTATAAAGTGTTATTCTTGGCTTGCAATAATGGTAGGGGGAAACCGGACCATAGCAGTGGTTTTATCTGGCAATGTTGCAGTTGCTGGGGGGGGGGGGCAAGCTGCGATGATGCAGGTAGACCGAGTGTGCTATGCAGACGTGGCTGGTAGGTATCCTTATTAAATAGTGTTGTTCTTGGCTTGCAATAACTGAAGGGAGAAACCGTAGCAGTTGTATGGGTGTGGGTTGCTGTGTTTGTGGAAGGTGGAGATGTGCCTTTGTAAGTGTGGTGCGAATGTTATGCATTATGAAATGGAGAAATTAAGAGTAAAATTTTGCTCAGTGAAGTCCCAAGCAATTTCATCACTGCTTGATTCAGACATATACATTCCCTTGTGTTTGTCAGTACTATGTTTGAGTGCATTGTTTTGGAGTGTGGTATCACTGCTACAGCTGCTGGTACTCTTTCTATACAAGTATATGCTTCTCCGGGAGTCTTGTTGCTGAGAGGATGAGAAACACACTAAAATATACAACTAAGACAAACTACATAAAGCAATAGTAAGAAAGTACTAGGTCACATCAGAGGCTTGGGAGGTCATTGTTAAGAAACTGAGAATTGTTGTAAAATGTATCATTAAATACCATAAGTTCAGGTTATATTATAAGAGAATAACTATGTAAAGATAACCATGTCAGCAGCCAAAATGCATTACAAGTTGAATATTTTACTGTGCACATTTTAAAAAATGGATAGACTAGCCTAAACTCTGGACTGATGTTTGCTTTTTTTTTTTTTTATTCTTGGGAATTGCTGTTCAGAAGTGAAGAGACATACAAGGGAACAGTTTTAGTGGCACACCAGGCTATTTTTTATTTCTATTGTCACGCAAAGCTGACTAAATAGTTGAATCTAGCAAAGTTGGAAATGTGAGACTATAGCCCACTGAAGGAGGGGAGATGGGAGGAGTAACCTGGCCAGGAACTGAAACTTGCAAAACTGCTCCTTGTGAAAAGTCTTTTTTATCTCAGTAATTTGTTGATACTTTTGCAAGTTTCTTTCAGTGAATGTGTAGTACATCAGTAGGAACAACATTTGTAAAACTCAGCGCATACCAGTTAATGACACATGAGCTGCAGACTCTCAGACTTGGCAGTTTTTTTTTCAGGAGTTCCATTGCAAGTGAATGGAAGTCTAGTCTGACAACAAATGGTAGGGCTATTTGTCCTCACAGTCTGCATTATAGGACAGATTTAGCTTTTCAAAGGAATCACCATGTCTGCCCCCATGAGGGCGGACAAGAGTAAAAACAAAATAAAATTAGGAATGAGTACTTATTTTGCTGAAGGCAGCTTTGGGAGGTGTAGTAAATCATGGCAAGATAAAAATATATGCGTTTTCTTCATCATTTACCCATAGTGGTCCTTTAAGTAAGACAGCTTTATTTTCTGATACAGTGCTTGAAAAGATGTCTGGGAATGTCACATCATTTATATCAATATCAGAACTGCAAAATGCATAAATGCTAAGGTAAAAGTTGTAAGATACTGATACTTTATCCTGCAGATGTGCATATAGTTTATTATCATCCTTTACTAAGACAATATTATTAGAACCATGATTCAGTTTGAACAGGTTTTCTAGCAACGTAGAAGGGCTAGAAGCTCATTCTGCCCATATGTCATCCATGTAATCTGCAAAAATAGTGTGGTTAGATGTATGAACAGCTTTAAGCTGATGCTGAATAATCACTTAAAATTAAATTTATCTGGTAATTGTTTCTCAATTCCTTATCAAGTACAGAGATTTGATTTTTAATTATAGGATTTTCTCCCTTTTATATCCTAATACAAATACCCTTCTTACTTTTTCCTGGTTATTTTGCTATACCAAAAAGAATGACTTTTATAGTTCTTAAGGAGAATGACAATAACCATACAGAATATTATATTCATAAAGTAGCACAAAGCATTCTAAGAACTAAGCCAACACAAGGATGGAGAAAGAAGATTATGCCAATAGGGATGACTGCAATTAGGGGTACAGGGAATAGACAAGAGGGTGCTGGAATTTACTGGAAAAAAATGGCAAATGAACCAAGGTACTGGGAGCAAATAATTAGAGAGGGAAAGGTAACAGAATGGGAATAGGACAAGAACTCATTTTGACTGCAGGCTAGAGATTGCCTTCCTTATCAAGGATTGATATCAGAGTATATGTAAAGAGACAGAAATAGGGGGATCCTATGCAAAAGACCAACACTGGTAGAGATTTTAGTAGAATCTAGACCAGAAGGTGCTTTTAAAAAAGGGATAATTAGTAAAATACTGTATGACTACTATATAGGAATCAATCAGAGGAGGTTAGAAAAGATTCGGAAGACATACTGGATAAGTAATTTATAAATAAACAATGGGGGATATATATATGACTCCAAAAATATGCAGCAACGTCTAGAAGATTTGAGATGTTTGCTTGTAATTGTTTACACAGGTATTTTTATACCCCAAGCAGACTCCAAATGATTTTTCTTCAGGCAGATTGCAAATGTTGGAGGTGTAATGGGGATGAAAGAAGTATTTGGGAACATGAGTGTAATGAGTTGGTGGAATTTAAAAATTCCCTGCAAACTACTCTATCAGAAATACTGAGTAAACTGGTATAAATGAGGAAAAGAGTTTTTTTGAGCTGTGATACAGAATCAGAAGTGCTTGGATATAGTAAGGCCCTGCTGAGCTTAATTCTGGTGACTGCCTAATAGTTACTAGAAAATGGAACCCAAAGTCTAAGCCAACTGTACTAAGTAGTGAATATATTAACAGAGATAAAACAACCAGTTCTTTAGAACAGGGTAGGAGCAAATTACACAGAAAAATGGGAATTGTAGGAAACAATACATGCAGAATAAATTTTGAAGGAGAAATGAGTCATGTATTGAATGAGCTTTGTAATGTTTGACTGACAATGATTGGAAAGATTATAAATGATAGTATATTTCCAACTGAAAATATGTCAATGTGGTTTGTTTTCATTTATATAAATGTATGATTGCCTATGTCATAAGTGATAATTTAATAAAGATTTTTTTGTTTATGTATATGAACTTTCCTACTGTCTCCGTTACCGGCTTGGTGAATATGGGCATCATGGGGCAATGTAGAAGTTGCCTTATGTTTACTGACAACCAGTTAATTCTCAAACAAACTGGTATGGTATGTGATAGATGTATTTACACAATGTCACTGGAGGCAAGACCTCACATAAAAGTACTCCTAATGTCAATAAGGTTGTCAGTAGTACACACTCTGTACCCATCATGCACAATTCAAAGCAGATATATCGACCCACATATGCTGAGGCACTTACATGCAAGCTTTCTAAACCACAAAGACCTCCTAGACGAAGTGCACATAACAAATACCCTCAGCAGCCCCAAATGCGATCTTTCAAAACAACACCCACATCAACACATAGAGCTATATCTCATGGAGCCTCTACTTCTAACCCCATAAGACAAGCCACCACACAATCCAACATTCTAGTCATTGCAGACTCCATCATGAGACACACTAATGTCTTTTTCACCAGTCTGACTAAGGAGAATGTTACGGTCAGTTGCTTATCAGGAGCTAGGATCTGCCACATTACACATGCACTCAGGTCAATAGACCACAATGATCAATATGACTCAGTCACAGTCCATGTGGGAGTAAATGACCTGAGATATACCTCCCTAGACTATATGAAGAGAGACATCATGGAGCTCTCGGAATATGTGTCTCAGGCTGGTATGAGCGTAACACTGAGCAGCATTTTACCTTCTCCAAGGATGGTGCCACAATACGAACAAAAGATGTTTTACTTTAATAATTGGCTTAGTTTCAGGTGTCATTCTAAGGGGGTGCAATATCTGTCAGCATGGAAGGGGATGATCAACAGACCACCCAGCTTTGCCAGGGATAGTCTGCATCTCTCCTCTCTAGGCTTTCAAATATTAACTAAAACACTGTCTTCCACATAGTGCCTTTTTTTAAGCAATGCCAAACTGAAAGTATGTCCGACATAGCAAATAAAAACCAAGAAAATCTAAAGGTATTACTGCTCAATGCTAGGAGTCTAAATAACAAACTAGCGAATGCTGACATCTATTCGGTCACTGTGACATGGTTTAAAGCCACAGAGAGCACACCAACAGTGCAAGGTTATAATGCCTTCCACACATCTAGAACAGCTACTTCACAGGCAGGGACTAAAGGTGGAGGTGTCTCTATTTGCATCAAAAATAAATATACTTCAGAGCTGGTCAAACAAGACAAAGCACTTGAGCTGCTCCATGTTCAAATCGCCATAGGTAAAATCCAATATCAGTTCCTTGCAAACTATAGGTTCCCCTCTGTTACCCAGGAAACCCATACCATGTATTTAAACTTATTAGAAACACTAACTATCCAGCCCAATACCATATTCATGGGTGACTTTAATTACCCCCACTACTAACTGGGAATCCTATATGACAGCAAACGCACAGGCTCAGAGACTCCTGGATTTTGTAAACACAAATTCCCTGGACCAGATAGGCAATACACCAACCAGGGGTGCAACCATACTGGAACTGGTCCTCACTAATATGGAAGATTGCTGCACACCCTCTACTGTAATGCCTTCCCTGGCAAGGTCAAACCACAAAATGGTCTCCTTTGATGTTAAAAATAAAACCTGGACCCCAGCTAAACCTGGAATATTCAGGAACTATTCTAAGCCTAACCTCCTGCTATTAAGTGAGAACCTGGCAAAATGTCAAGCCCGCATAAACCCTGAAAACACTGTTGTCTATGCAACCCTGTACAAGCATGTTAATAGTTGCATAGCGGCAGCTGTACCAACCAGGAAGAAGTACAGAACTAACTCAAAAAAACAAGCCATCCTGGTGGAATCACAAAATCAAAAGGCTGTATAATAGAAGGAAGAAAATCATGGCAAAAATTAGGAGATGCAGCACCCAGCAGGATAAAAGGGTCTATATTAGATCATCAAAACGGCAGAATTTCGAATGCTCTAATACTGAACCCAATATCATGAACGCTGAAAACAGTGAAGCTGTACAAAACCAAATTCTTTCCTAGGGAAAGAATTCAGTTGGCCATTGTTGTGGCTTCGCTGTTTTCAGCAATGTGGTGGAAAGTTACGGGCTGGGTTAAGGAAAGTGTGTGATTGTGCGGACGTTCGGGTTAGGGAGTGGGTTGGGTGAGTTAGGGTTAGGGTGCGGGTCAGTTAAGTGTGCAATTCTGACAGAATTTGGGGTTAGGGGCACGTTAAGTGAGTTAGGGTTAGGGCGCGGGTGAGGTGAGTGTGCGATAGTGAGAATTTGGGATTAGGGGTGGGTTAAATGAGTTAGGGTTAGGGCACGGGTGAGGTGAGTGTGCGATAGTGAGAATTTGGGGTTAGGGGCGGGTTAAGTGAGTTAGGGTTAGGGAGTGGGTGAGGTGAATGTGCGACAGTGACAGACCTTAGGGTTAGGGGCTGGGTTAAGGTAAGTGGATAGATAGTAGTGTATGTGCAGTGTAGTGTAGGGTTAGATGTAACTTTTAAATGTATGTGTGTGTGTGTGGATTGCTGCTTTTTAGTGTGCTTGTGGTGTGTGTGTGTGTTTCTTGAAACAGCAAATTTTTTCCCCTAGGAAAAAATTCGCTGTTTTGAGGTTTCGATATTGTTAGGGTTCGGGTTTTGCAGTTCGACGTTACGGCATTCGATAATGAGCCATTTCGACGATCTGATATAGACCCGGATAAAAGCACTATCATCAAACTAAACAAACATCTCAGAGGACAAATAAAGTCTACCAAAGACAAATATGAGATGCGTTTGGCCTCTCAGGCCAAGAACAACCACAAAGCATTCTTTAGCTATATCCACTACCTCAAAGGCAATACACAATTGTGTGCAGAGCTCATTGTAAATGAAGCTACCTATACTGAGTCAGAAGATATAGCAAACCTACTGGCTGACAAACTCAGCACCAACTTTACCCCTCTCTCCCACTCAACCTTTCCTCAGAAAATATAATCAAATATAACTCCCCCTACTATCACTAGGGAACAGTTCCTTAATGTTCTCTCTTAAGACCAAGAACACTGCATCAATGGGCCCAGACAATATCCCAGGATGATTTGTAAACAGCATGAAACATGAGCTGTCAGGGCCTCTGGAATTACTATTTAAATGTAGCCTCCAAACAGGCTTTGTGCCTCATGACTGTAGAAACGCAACAGTCATTTCTTTGCACAAAGGTGGGCCATCTACAGACCCTGGAAACTACAGATCCATAAGTCTCACTAGTCTTATATGTAAAGCTATGGAAAGAATTAACACGGAGATGATCAACAGAGATATAGTAAACCTCCAGACACTAGACCCAACCCAGTCTGGTTTTGTCAAGGGCAGATCATACCTACTCAAACCAGTGGGCTTCTTTGAGAAGGTCACCAAAGCAATGGATGAGGGCAAAATCATTCACACTGCCTACCTTGACCTGGCCAAGGCATTTGACGCAATACCCCACATGGGCATTGTTGACAAACTCAAGAGGTTAGGTACAAACCCATATGTCACCCAGTGGATAGCCAACTGGCTCACAGACAGGACCCAGGAAGTTGAAACTGGGGAGTCCACCTCTACAAAGAGGCCATTTACAAGTGGAGTTCCTCAGGGATCAGTTCTTGGACTGCTCCTTTTTGGCATTTACTTCTCAGAAGTCAAGGCTAATGTCTGTGGTCTCTGGCTGACTAAATTTGCAGATGATTGCAAATTAGGAGCTGTCATTGAATGTCACACTGACAAAAATGTTCTCCCTAAGGGGCTGACACAGACAAACAACTGGTGTCAGAGCCATGGACTAAAACTAAATAGGTTCATAGGTAGGTACTAGGCTATCAGCCCTGGGGCCTAAGTCCAGCCAAAAAGGTACCCTGGCTTTTGCCACCCAAGAAAATTATTTTCCTGTGCCAATGTTGAGCAGAGCCACAGAGGTGATCCCCGGAGTGAATTTCCTATTTCCCATCCAATCATCAAGATTTTTCTTGAAGAGTGCTAATGAGGAGCTTTGTTTGATATAGATAGGTAGTTTATTCCAGAGTATGGGAAGTCTCTGAGACAGGAATCTATCCCTCTGACATGTTCTGTTTATTGTGGTGACAAGGTTTAGGTCCCTAGAGCATGTAGCTCAGAGGGATTGGGATTTCTTTAAGTGGAGCATGTCTAACAGCTCTGGGTTTGACATAGCTTTGTATGTTAGGCAGAGATCACCTCTGAGTAGGCGATATGCGATGGAGTAAAGCTGGAGTTTTTTGAGACGGTCTGCGTAGGGCATCTGTTTGAGGCTGGTAATCCTCTTTGTGAGGTATTTCTGTGGCCTTTCCAGTTGTTGTAGATGTCTTGTGAGGTACATACCAAAAGGGGCGTTGTACTCTATAATGGGTCTAATGCCAAGAAATGCATAATAGTATCATTTGGGAAGTCATTCATCCCTGGTAACTATCATATTGACAACACATCCCTCAGAGTTGACCCAGCAGTCAGGTACTTAGGGACACAGATAGATAGTAATCTAGCTGTTGCCCATCATGTGTCTACAGTGGTGAGGAAATCATTCTATGTTGCGCAACTTATAAACAAAGGTATGGCATCTAAGTCCAAAGAAGTCATTGTTCCACAGTATTCAGCATTCATCATAGGTTCATAGGTTCATAGATAGGTACTAGGCTATTAGCCTTAGGGCCTATATAAGCCTAGCCAAAAAGGTACCCTGGCTTTTGCCACCCAAGAAAATCATTTTCCTGTGCCCCTGTTGAGCAGAGCCACAGAAGTAATCCCTGAGGTGAATTTCCTATTTCCCATCCAATCATCAAGATTTTTCTTGAAGAGTGCTAATGAGGAGCTCTGTTTGACATAGATAGGTAGTCTGTTCCAGAGTATGGGAAGTCTCCGGGACAGGAATCTATCCCTCCAGCATGTTCTGTTTATTGTGGTGACAAGGTTTAGGTCCCTAGAGTGTGTAGCTCAGAGGGATTGGGATTTCTTTAAGTGGAGCATGTCCAACAGCTCTGGGTTTGACATAGCTTTGTAAATTAGGCAGAGATAGCCTCTGAGTAGGCGATATGTGACAGAGTAAAGCTGGAGTTTTTTGAGACAGTCTGCATAGGGCATCTGTTTGAGGCCAGTAATCCTCTTTGTGAGGTATTTCTGTGGCCTTTCCAGTTGTTGTAGATGTCTTATGAGGTACATACCAAAAGGGGCGTTGTACTCTATAATGGGTCTAATGAGTGATGAGTAGAGGGGAACAATGACCTCTTTTTTTATAGATGAGAAACCTTTTGTGATGAGGTGAGCCACGTAGAAGGATTTCCTGACCACTGTGGTAATGTGATTATCAAAGGAGAGATTACTGTCCACCTGTGTCCCAAGGTCTCTTATCACACTTTCGGCGTTAAGCAGACTGATGTGGTAGTTCATGGGTACAGAGTTTTTACCAAAAGGGATGACAATACACTTTTTGGCATTGAGTTTCAGGCCATGGCTTTGACACCAGGCATCTGTCTCAGTGAGGCCCATTTGTAGTATGTCCACATCGTTAGGAGTTTCGATTATGGCTCCTAGTTTGCAGTCATCTGCAAAATTTATTAGCCAATGACCTTCTTTGTTAGCCTGTACTTCAGAGAAGTAGATAGCAAACAGGAGAGGACCCAGGACTGAACCCTGTGGTACTCCACTTGTCACTGGTCTGAAGTCAGATTTGGAGTCTGCTACTTTCACAGTGTGGGTTCTGTCCATGAGCCAGTTGGCAACCCATCTTGTGACATAGGGATTTATACCTAGTTTAGTGAGCTTATCTATAATTCCAGAGTGGGGGATGGTGTCGAAAGCCTTGGCAAGATCTAGATAAGCTGTGTGAACCATTTTACCCTCATCTATGGCTTTAGTGACTGCTTCAAAGAAGTTAATCAGGTTTAGGAGACATGATCTGCCTTTTACAAACCCGAACTGGGTAGGGTCCAGAGTTTGTAGATTACCAATGTCTTTGTTTAAGAGTTCCATGATGATACGTTCCATGGCCTTGCAGACCAGGCTCATCAGGCTAATGGGGTGGTAGTTCCCAGGGTCCGTCGTGGCTCCCCCTTTGTGTTGTGGGACAACCGTCGTGGTGCGCCATTCGGTGGGCACAAAGCCTGAGGTGAGGCTATGATTGAACATGGTACTTAGGCAGGGTGCCAGTTCATTCTGTAGTTGATGTAGAACGCAGCCTGGGATATTGTCAGGTCCCATGGATACTGTGTTCTTGGCTTTGGAGAGTGTGTTTTTTACCTGTGCAGCTGTGATTACAGGAACTTTGCATTCTTCTGGCATAGAGCTGGGCCCACTAGGGGGTGAGAGGGGGGTAAAGTTAGCACTCAACCTATCTGCCAGGATGATGGCAATATCAGTTGGTTCTGTATATTTAGTGCATTGTGCTGTAACTCAGAGCAGATCTGAGTGTTGTCATTGAGATTCTTGACACAGCTATAGAATGCTTTGTGGTTGTCTTTAGAGTCAGTGGCAATTTTGTTTTCGTAACTAGCTTTGGAGGATTTTATGAGGGATCTCAGCTTCTTACTGAGGTTGACCAGGGAGTTCCTCCAGTCATGGGATTTTACTCTTTTTTGCAACAGTTTCTTTCTTCTGTGGTAGAGTTTGTTTATGGCAGAGGACCACCAGATTGGCTTTCTTTTTTTGGAGGATAGCATCTTGGTTCTATTAGGGATAGCATGATCCATGCACTCGTGTAAGTGCTTATAAAGTGCATTTCAGCAGTCGTAGCACTATTGTCCATCTGCATGGGTGTCATGCAGTTTGCTACTTCTGTCTTAAGAAGTGTGAAGTTGGCTTTGGAGAAGTTTTTTATGGTGGTTTCCCTAACTGGGGGTGGGAGGGGGGGCGGGATGTGGATGTCTAGGGTGATTAGCTTGTGGTCGGATCTGACCAACAAGGAATTGACCTCTGGTGTGGAACACTGGTTGCCCATGTTGGAAATGGCCAGGTTTAGGATATTTCTGCCCCTGGTGGGGGTGTGAATAAGTTGATCCAAGCCATTGGAATTTATGAATTCCAGAAAACGTTGAGCAAAAGAGTTGGTACATGAGTAGTTTTCCCAGTTAATGGTGTGGTAGTTGAAATCTCCCATTATTAGGGTGTTGGATTGTACCCTAATACTTTCCAGTGTATCAAGAAATGAGGTGTGGGAATCCTGGGGCATGGTGGGAGGTCTGTAGCAAGCTACAATTTGGATTGCGGTCTTGCCCAGAGTTAGGTGCACTTGGATAATCTCGGATGCATTATGCTGTGCAACTAGCCTGGAGGTGTGGATATCCTTAATGAATATGGACACGCCTCCACCTTTAGTGCTTCGTTCCAGGTTAGGTGGCCGAAAGGTGTGGTATGAATTATAGCCTGGTAATGCAAGGGTGCTCTCTGGAGCTTTGAACCAGGTCTCTGTCACTGCACAGATGTCAATGTTCTCCATTTTAAGGAGTGCCTCGAGTGAGTGCATTTTGAGGTTTAGACTTCTAGCATTAAGTAGCATTACCCTCAGATTTTGCTTGCTTGTACCTGTTACGGTGGTGAATTTGTCATTTGAAGCTTGCCTAAAAAAGGCACTATAGGGGTGGCAAGAGCCTTTGCCAGTATCCGGAATCCCAAGGGTGACAGGTGCAGGCCATCTCTGGCAAAGCATCATGGTCTGTCGATCATGTCGTGCCAGGCATAAAAATACTGGATCCCCTTAGAATGACACCAGAAGCTTAGCCAATTGTTGAAGTCAATCATTTTGTCCTTGTACTGTGGTATCATTCTGGGTGATGGCAGGATGCTACTCAGGGCTAGGGTCATACCTGCCTGGGCTACAAGATTGGAGAGCTCCTCCATGTCTCTTTTCATGTAGTCCATGGAAGTACGTCTCAGGTCATTCACACAAACATGGACAATGACAGTGTCATATTTATACTTGTTGTGGAGTGACCTGACTGCATGCATTATGTGGCGGATCCTGGCACCTGACAGGCAGCTGATAGTAACTTTCTCCTTGTTTAGCCTGGTGATTGGAACATCAGTGTGCCTGACTATAGAGTCACCTATGACCAGAGTGTTGGGTACGTTGTTACGCCTTATGGGCTGTGGTTGAGTGGCACACTGAGTTTGTGGGCTATGTGTCATTTGGGTTGTGTTGGGGGGTGGAGTTTGTTTGCGTTTCTGCTCTGGAGGTCCCTGATGCTTGGGCAGGTTTTTATTGAGAGCCTCTGCTAATGTAGGTGTGTGTTTTGTGTTTCTATGTGTGTGTTTTGGTGGTGTAGGTTTTGAGGGACTATGTGATGAGTGTGGTGTGGTGGAAGTGTTTACCTTCTCCTCTTGACTGTCTAGTCCAGTCTTGGGTGAAGAGAGCTTTGCTTCCAGTTTGGCTATGCAAGTGCATCTCTCACAGGTTGAAGTGTTGGATGGTAGAAGGATAGGGTTGTCTGTGTACATGAGGCAATTGCTGCATTGCCCCAAGATGCCCAGATTCATCAGGTAGACAGGAGAAATCATCGGGATCTGACCCTCAGATATGCTTGGATAGGTGCTTATTTATTAAGTACTAAAAACTGCTTTCCTCTAGACAAGTGAGGAAAGTTGAGTGCTGTAGTAATTTGCAGCTTATTTAATGCTTACAACGAGTTCTGAACAAGTGGTGAGTTCAAAGAAACAGATATGGGTGCTGAAACTAGAAACTGGCTAGTACTAAGAAACAAAATTAAGCTAGAAAGCTTCCCTCCAACACAGAAAGGCTTGGGGGCTCAGAAGCCTACAAACAGTCTAGACCACTTACAGGAAAGGCAAGAAACAAGCTTAAACTTTTTTTCTTTCCCAGATGTTCTCTTTGTACACAGTAGGAGTGTCTGAAATCAGAATATGATCTCACTGTACTCAGTTGAGTGAGCAAATGAGATGGGCCCAGAATGAGTATCCAAACACAAATTTACAAGAGGGGCGGGCAATTTCAAAGCCACCAAGATTAACACCCAAACAAACTAGGGAGGGTGGGTGGAGAACTAACTGAAAAAACAGTCAAAGCTTCCAGTTCAGTTAATATTCAATGCAACACAAATAAATCAATTAAATGCTGTATTATTTGAAAAAAGTGCAGATAAAAGGTACTTAAATTCTCTTATACGTCCAGTTGAATACAGCTAGATCTTAGCCAGCCAAAGCTCAAATTTTAAGCAAAAAATATTCCAAAATGTACCACTTAAATAGGCAGTACCAGGATATCAATGAATGAGGCTACCCAAGACTGCAATTACTGTCTATGCAGGATTCTAACAGGCAATAAAATCTAGCAAGTACTAACTGAAAAAACAGAGTCAAAACTTCCAGTTTAGTTAATATTCAATGCAACACAAATAACACAATTAAAATGCTGTATTATTTGAAAAAAGTGCAGATAAAAGGTACTTAATTTCTCTTATATGCCCATTTGAATACAGCTAGATCTTAGCTGGCCAAAGCTCAAATCAGACCTATCATTGAGTACAATGCCCTCTCTGTATGTACCTAGCCAGGCATATCCAACAACTGGAACATCCACAGAGGTTCCTCAATAAAAGAATACAGGCCATAAGTAATAGGTTCTATGCAGACCACTTCAAGGCCCTATTCCTGTATTATATTTCCTACAGGCTTTTGAGGGGAGATCTATGTCTGGCATACAGGGCAGTGTCAGACCCCACTCTGATGGACCTCCTGCATATCCACAAAACAAACAGCACTAGAATTACCCATTCTAAAGACTTAAACCTTGCCTATGATATAAATAGGACCTGCTGGAGAGGGAGGTATGTATCCCATAGACTACCCCGGCTATGGAACAGGCTCCCCAGCCATGTGAAGCAGAGTTCCTCCCTAATCCAATTCAAGTGCAACTTGGACAATTGGATAGGAAACTGGAAATTCATCCCTGGTTTGGCACCTATGTCTGTAATGGACACAGGTAACCTGTAAATGGTTCATCTCCCAGGCCCATGCTTACACTTATTAAGGTTATCAGAACTTTAACAAGTAAATTCAGTAATTGTATTATTTGAAACAAATAAAAAACAAGTTCAAGTGATATCAATGACATTAAACACCCACTTGTCTCCTCTGTTAGACAGACTTAAATTATTTGCACTTGCATAATTTGGAGAAGTAGGCTGCTTTGTTTCCTCACATTGTTTCAGTTAAATTTCAATGGGATGATGAAACTAAGAACCATAATGTGCTAGCCTCCCATCCCTGTGGTTTAATCCTAAAAGCACTTGCTGAAGCAAGCTGGAAAGTATATAATTTGACTTAACAAGTAAAAAAAGCCTTCCCTAATGAAAATTACAATGAACTAAAGTATGTCAAGCGGTATGGTTGGCAAGAATTGGTAAAAGTTAGTGTTTCACTACCCTGCTCTGCAGCTACTAAATAAATTCTGTTCTTTCAACAATGTTTTGCAAACATTTGTTCACAGTCTTTGGGCAGGGATGCCCAAAGCTGTAAAAGATTGCATCATACAATCATAATTGGAAGAAAATGTCCATTCACAATAGGAGAGATGTCCTCTAAATAATATTTTGACCCACAGATAAATATACCAATAGAAGGTGTATAATGCAACCAAAACTGGAATAAATGCCATAAGCCATAATGGAAGTGACTTTAAAATGTGAAGACTCAAACATCAGTCCTACAAACATTAACAGCATTATGATCAAGCTCTTCACGTCAGTCATCTAAAATGTACATAAATTACTATTGGGGTAAGCATACTAGAAAGGAAAATCTAGGAAATCTAGCCTAAAGCTCAAAGACAGCACCCATAAATAGATGAGGCACAATATTACAAAAATATTAGAAATTATACTAGTTTTCCAAAAGTCTGCTTAGACCACTTCATCAAAGAAAGATACCAAAGTAGATATGGCTAAGCATTTAAGTCCAGTTTCATCCCATAAGACTAATACAGTTCTGTATAGCAAACAAAAAATGTTAGCACCCAAGTGAGATTGTTGTTCAAGGGCTGTACATCCTACATATATTAATCTGTGAATATCTGTAGTAGAAAGAGTCCACTTTTCACATAATATATGTTAAATACGGATGTTATATCCTAATATTAGTGTAAAACAAAAGCAAAAGTCATTCCAAAGAGTGTGCTTCTTACACACTATGCCCCTATTACATGTGTGTGTGTTTGTATGTGTGTGTGTGTGTGTGTGTGTGTGTGTGTGTGTGTGTGTGTGTGTGTGTGTCTGTGTGTGTGTGTATGTATTTGCTAATAGTAGTTTAAATTATCTTGCATTTAGACTAATATCAGTAGCCTCCTGCTATAAGGAGAGAATAAAGATATTTGGGCTTGTAATCAATAAGGTTAGCTGCCACGCAGTGAACACGTAACAGATAACCTTTTCAATACATTTCCCCTTCAGTTTGGTTTGTTTCTCTAGGGCACACCCAAGACAACATTGGGATTTATTATGAATCAAAGTTTAGTAAAAACATGGATAACTATACCATCATCTGTGGTGCCATGTTTACTATGAGAGTTGACCAAGATAGGCAGCAATAGAAATAACTAACCTTGAAGTAGAATGCACTATAGCAAAAATATCCACTTCTTTAAAACATAAATTGTCTGCAGCACATGGAGAGATCACTCAGCTTCTCCTTTTACTTTTATATCACTACATACAACACACACCATTTGAGCAACTTTACATGAATACAGGACCCCATATAAGCATAATATTCCCTTGATTCACAGTAACTTCATTGCAGACCAAACCAAAAGGGGGAGCGCAGAATCAGCTTAACTCAGATTCTTATCTATATTACAAGATTATTAAATGGGAGGGGAAGAAAGTATATTTAACTAAACAGCCTCAGCATTCAATATGCTTTGATGCATAAACTTGAATTAGGAAGCCAAGCATTTAGCATCCCACATTTGATAAACAATTGAGCAGTGTTATACTAAAATCCTCACATAACCACCCCTTGGACACTATAAACATGGATACAGAAATGCTGGATTGATTAAGAAAAAAGTCCTGAAGCATGCATAGATGAAGACCTCATGATCAGCTCTCACCCCATGGGATGGATGGGTTGCAGACACCTTTCATCCCACTGGGAAAAAAATGGCCACATATGTCATGTAGGGGTGAAGATTAGCAGACATAAATTGACTTTTTCTAAAATATCTTACTAGGAGGAAAAATTGATAAAATCTGAGTAACTTTTTACACAGCAGTATCATGATCTTATTCTTCACTTTTCTAGCAATACATTAGTCACAACAGAAGATGATTAATTGCTTTCTTAGTTATTTGTCTGTATATATACTGTACAGTAATTCAAAAAACAAACTGCTGTTTCCATTGATTCAATGGCAAAATCTACTCAACAAAGCAAATATAAGCCAGATATCATTAACACTACAATATTTAAATACATTAGTTGTGATGTTAATACTGATTGATTAGAAAAATTCTTTGTTCTGTTTCATACTTACATCTGTGCACTGGATAATGAAATGCCGACACTGGTTTCCCCACATGATGGACAGAACATACTCCTGCTTTCCCTGGCTCTCCCTTACCAGGAAGTCTCCATCATTCACGAGTAATTCCTGAACTTCAAGCCTTGGAATGGCACCATGATACCAGTCCTGTTTTTCCAGTGGCTTCTGAACATCTGGGATTATCGGCAATAGCGGAGGAAGCTGAAATATATGTAAGAAAAAATGAGTTTTATAAAATATAATAAATCAATAAATACTCATTTACTAAAATTTTCATAGTGACAGGTCTAGAGAAATGAAGGGGTATGGTGAAAATAAAGCAGTTATTTATAAGCCAGTCTGTCTTTTGGCTTTTCCCAGTTAGGGGTCGCCACAGCGGAACTGCAGTCCACTAATGACTGGCAGTGGATTTTTAGGGTGCCGAGTTGCCAGCCCGATGCCCAACCTTCAAAGAAGACAAACCCATTCACACACGCACCTACCTGCATGTCTTTAGACATCATTCAACCGTGGGGGGGGGGACATGCAGACTCCACACAGAAGGCGCTCCAGCCAAGAATCAAACAGGAGAACGTCTTGCTGTGAGGCAACAATGCTAACCTCTGCACCACCGTGGCCAGGTATTTATAAGCGAGTATAGGCTAATATTATGTTACAACAGAACTCTGTGCATAAAAGAAAGTAAAATAAACTCATTCAAATAAATCAGGTCTAAGGTTAAACTGCCTCCTCCAAAAATGCTCAGTACCACATGCGCTACAGTTTCTTCAGGCTGTGCATATGTTTTTCTACCTCCCTCCATGTGTTTTTCCCTGACATTCCTCCCTGACCTCCTCTGAACAGCAAGCAGGAGATATAGTCCCAATTTTTATTTAGCTTTCAACAAGTGAAGGCTGAGTTATGAAAAAAGTGCATCAAAATCACCCTGTTAATAATTCTCATTTTTCCTTTAAGTCCTTTTAGCAAAGTGTTTTATGGTTGTGACTCTGACATACGGCAAATGTTAACATACTTAGAAATGCTTATAAAGTCACAGAATGCAGATAAAACAACAACCTCCAACATTTTAAGGCAACATTCTTCAAGCTGGCAGTCTGCCAATTGGTACAAAGGGTTAAGGCTGTGAGCTGTAGTTCGTGTAGTCATACCTCTCAACCTGGGGTTATCAAACATCTGGACAAAGGCCCTGAAAAGTAGGTACAACTGGCCAGAAATTGGGACACTAATTATCATAACATTTGCGTACATAACAATGTAACTTCACCCACTCCAATGGAATTGTGGGATACCAACACTAACATTCTGCAAAAATCTTGACAGTTGAGAGGTATGTTTCACATATTTTCACTTAAACATTGCAAAACTACCACACTTAACTGACAGCCTCACTGGAATGTCAGTCAAATCCGCAACATCTGTGTGAACAATGATGGTGTTTCCTACTATAAGCAATCACCAACAAATGCAATAAATAAGTGCCTACAGCAATTTTAATAAAGGCTGAGAGACTGTTAGATCAAAGGTATGCTCACATTTTCTCTTTTATATTGACAATATCCGTACACACCTATTAACAAGGGGTGGAGGCAAATTCTTACAGTTTGCTATTTACTACAAGTTCTAGTTAACCAAAACAATTTACCTGCTGTCAGCAGCTAAGGAAAAAAAATCAATTTTCTAATAAGAACCAACTACATAGATAGCTTCTTGTGAGGAAATGGACACACATCTGATCTTCTAAGAAACAACTTGACCAATAGTGTTTAATATTTCACTTTATTTACATTGTACTTATCTGCCAAGACATGTCTGTACTTCAAAAACTGTTGCAAGTATCGGTTATCAGAGATACACAACTTACTAATGCCCCCCAAGTCACTTCCAGTAACTTTTAATTGCACTGCAGAGCAGAGCACATGTTTTGAAAGTTACATGGGAAAGTACCAACTTATTGCTTGCTTTGCCTTAGAAACGTTTTATATATTGTAAATTTCACAAACCAACTCTTGTAGCAATCATCCCCCAAAAAAAGAGATTGAGTGCCTTACTGAGGAAACTCATAAAGGACTTGGCTAAGAATTATCACACAAGTACAGGTTACTGATAAAAGAAAAGCAAACAGTTAGAATTTTCAGCAATAAGTTTATAGTGTAAAAATAAGGTCAGTTGCTTTGGCATCTGAACGACCCTACAATGTCAGTTTCTGGTCAGATATGCCTAACCAAATTGCACAAAGTGTAAAATATAAAATTCTGTAGAATTCTCTCCCTTGCACACCCCCCATTAACACACTCAATACTTCTGTACTTCTACACACAGAAAAGCATGCTTTCTTCTTGTTAACACAGTCCACACAGGATTATGGCAAACTCACTTTCTGAATTACCTGATGTAGTCCTCTACCAGGATAAATTACCCCAACCAGTCGCATCTCTCTCTCTCTCTTAACACAGATTCAAAGGATCTTTCAGAACTTAGAAGGATACTTTGCTCACCACCATCTGTAAAAAACTATAAGTGTGCTAGGGAAATTTATAGTATCTTGTCACACAATCATGTTTTGATGCACAGAGACAGATATTTAGGCAAAGCAGTATCCATTCCCATGCTCGTTTGTCACAAAACTAGCTCTGCAGCCACAAATTTATCCCAGGTACTAATGGGGAATAAAACGTCAACATGAAGGGCACTGAAGGCAGGCGCAGCTTTGGAACGTTTGTTTTTGTCTTTTGGCTGCTCTGCTTGCCACTTAACGTCTCAGAATGAGTGCTGAAAACAGGACCATCACAAGCAGCACATCCTCTGTATACGGGTCGGGAAGAAAGGTAAATGAGAACACCACCAGCAGCAATTTTTATATGATGCCCAAGGACGTCTTCTTCCTTTGCACACCACCAAATACTTTACTTTCTAAAAATAAATTACCCCACCCCATAAGTGTAGGTGTAAGGGTAACGTGACACACCTACTCTAACGTATGAGCATGAGGCGTAATCAGCAGCTAGGGCATCAGGTTTGAAAACCTTCACATGTCCTTCACAGATGGTTTACTGAGGCAGGAAATGCATTTAACTATGTAATTACTCATCTAAAAACTTTTTGACAGGGGTGGGGGGGGCTGCCTGACATTTTTAGTTCTGGCTGCTTCATGACCCAGAAGAAGGCAGCGTTGCACAGTGACAGCATTCAAACTAATTGATTTGTTGTTACTGACCAGGTGCACTATATACAGAATACAGATATGATTATTATCTGCACTGCATTTCAAATTTGCTTCTGTCAAGCTGTAAAAGAATTGTTAAAACAAAAACGAAGACTCATCAAGACTCAGAATGAAAGTGCTTATCATTTTTAATGGTATTTATTATTACTTGCTTTATTTGATTGAAATTGTTGAGCACCTAATACCTGGGCCTTGAGACTTTGTTTTTTTCTGTTCTTGAGTTTGTCTTTTGAGTGCAGTGGTTCGTGTAAAAGAATTGTGACATTTATACCACTCCTATTATGAGGGCCCAGTCACAAAAACATACACTGCTGCACAAAAACTCTGACAAATAACGTGCATGTAAATGTAGCATTAGTAAATAAGAGCTGTACTTCAAGAAAAAAAAAATGCTCACCTCAATCAGCATCAGTTTAAAAATCTGCAGCTATCCTACTGATGAACTAGCTGCAGGCAGAGCTGCTTAAATGACTGTTTTTTTTTTAAACTCTCCAACTCTGAGTTACTCCTCAGGCAGCCAAGCACATCCATGTACATTAATAAGTTTGCGGGATAACACCAGCAATGCGTGATGTCAGAGTTCACTAACAAAAAAAACAAAAAAACAAAAAAAAGGATTTAATGGGGCTACTCAGGAGTTCAAGGCACCTTATTATTTTGCCCCCAGAAATGGGAAATACCAAGGAATTCGGTACAGTTGAAAGGTATGCTTGTAGTACAAGGCTTGTGTCCCTCCAACCTCATTTGTTTACTGTATGACCTTTTTTTTCCAATAGTATTTTATTATTTTACATAGGAGGTATCAAACAATGAATGAATAGCTATGCGAAAAGTTCAGAAACTGTACAAGCATAATTTGAAAATCTTTCTTAACACTATACAACCCTCCAAATATTAAATATATATATATATATATATATATATATATATATATATATATATATATATATATATATATACAAATAGTGCTAGTGCAATCTTGAAAAAGGAGCCAAGTTGCTTATAGTAGAAGCCTTGGCAATTAATTCAAGAGGAGGGGACATATTTATAGACAAAAAGAAGTTAGTAAAGGCAATGCCTAAGTTGATAAAAATAGTAATTCTGTTGAGAGCAAATCCAAGATAATAAATTTTATCTTTGGATTTCTGATTAATTAATCAATCCCCCTGAATGAGGTCCAAGATAAGTTCCCAATATTTCTGGTAATATGTTTGTTTATTAGGGTTATTTACAAAGAGTTTTTGTGAGGAAATGTATTTCATTGCTAGGTTCCTGAATCCATGCCAAGATAATTTGGTGCAGTCCAGCCAGTTTTTGGTTATATAGAATTTGATTAGTAAACAAATGGTAATGAGGACGTGGTATTTCATTTTTGATATTCTAAGATCGGTAATATTTAGGACCGCTAGTTCCCAAGATAGGATTGATTTCTGATAACCCATTTTTTCTAATCGCACTTTGAGAGAGCACCAAAGTTTATGAGTGTGTTTGCAAAACGATAAAATGTGTAGGAGATCAGCTTGTGGAAAGGAGCAACATGAACATGATGGGGAGACATTAGAGTTGTATTTATTTAATATGGAAGGAGTAAAGTAGGTCTTATTATTGATCATTAACTATGTGTATACTAGTTTTTTAAATGGGGATAGCTTAATAGTGGATTCTATTTCCCTAAGTTTTTGGTCTTCCTTGAATTCTGTTCTGTATCGGTCCCAATAGCTAGAAAATAATAATATATTTTGATATTTAGAGGCCACAACTATTTTCTAAGTATTTAATAACATACCTTTTTTCCCGGTTAGGCTTTCCATGATACTAACTAGACTAACTATATATTTTTCAATGTTTGGCTCATCTACAATTAATGTTGCTATGAGTTCCCTGATCTGACGTAAAATAATAGTGTATTTATGACTCAGTTTTAGTACATTTCTCAATTCTTGTAGCAATTTCTGCTTATGTCTATGGATATCCCAGACAGTATAGTCTTTGATTAAAGAATAAGTTGAGAGGTTAATTATTTTGTTATTGAGTCTAATGTTGGGATTCATATGGATTGGTTGAAGAAGGGGGAGGGTCTTATCCAGCTCAATGTATTTTATAAGATCCTGAAAGATATTGACTCTTTGTTTCAAAATACTGTTTATGGAAATGCTTCTTAAATTTATTGAAGATAAGAAAGGGAGGGCTTCTGGGTTGAAATTATCACTTCTCAAGTGGTTGTGCCATATTTTAACCCATGAGGGGTACCAGGTGTCTTTCTTCGGGTTGAAATTTGAAATTAAGATAATCTTGCTTGCACAAATGATCCAGTATTACAATTGAAAATCTGTCAGACTTAACCCTCCTTTTTCTTCAGGGTATATTAATTTTTGATAGCTTATACTAACTGATTAAGGAAACCACATGGATTTGGCCAGTTCTTTATTGATTTTTTGAAAGAAATTATTTGGGATGGCCAAATTTGAGGCATTAAGCTGGTATAAGAGTTTAGGTAATACATTCATCCTGATAATTGCTGCTTTAGATAGCAAGGTTAGATTCAACTGCTGCCATCTGTGGAAATCTTGCAGAGTGTTTGCCCACACTTTCATAAGGTTGTTTTGATACATGGATGAATAGTTATCGTCATATTGTATCCTTAAGTATTTAAAACAGTATTCTATTTTGAAAGGAGATTCCGAAAGTAGAAATTCTTTATGATGTAGAAGATTAATAGGAAAAATAAGTGACTTCTTTTGGTTAATTTTATAGTTCGAGATTTTCGAAAACTTGTCAGTTGTATTAATTATTTTATTTATATCTGAAATGGGACGTTTAAAATATATATTTACATCATCTGCATATGCAGATAGGCTTATTTTGGTATTCATGATTTTAGGGATAGAGTGAAATGTGGCTTGGGATATGTATAGTAAAAGAGGCTCAATATACAGATTGAAGAGGTGGGGGGAAAGAAGACACCCCTGTCTCATTCCATTTAATATTCTGATAGGTTTTGACAAAATTTTGTTAATGTAAAGGTAAGTATAAGACTTATTATATAAGGTGTTAATTAGGTTAATGAACTCCTTGGGGATGTTGAATTCAGCGACTGCCGCAAATAAGGAGTTCCAGCTTACTCTGTTGAATGCTTTACAAGCATCAAGTATTAATCCATATCTCGTTTTTTTTTTATTTTTGGTGAGGTGTGTCATAGCATCTAACGTTAAAGTGTTATCCCATGTCTGCCTATTTGGCATGAATCCAGCCTGCTCATGGGAAATTATACAGGGTATAACTTTTTTGTTTACTGCATGACCTTAAGTAAGTCACTTAAACTCCCATTGCTCCTGGGTTGCTCCTGAAAACATACTGTGTGTTCAAGGGGGCTAGCTGGTTAACAAATTGGTATTATTATTATTATTATTTATTGTTATTAGTAAGCTTAGTTTGCTTGGAAGCTTATCTCTTCCACTTAATTGTAGAGATTAGCCTTACTGCTCACCTTTGCTGATTTTCACAGCATATCTTTTTCCTTGTAAACATAATTTTTTTAACTGTTATGATAGTACACTGAAATTACAAATTCATTCTTAAGTAAATGCATCATGTTGTGAATCTGCTCATTGTATCACACTTTTAGCGTGGATAAATTTACCACCTTTTAAGATGTGTATCTTTAATTTAGATATTTTCATTCATTATTTTAGGAGACTAAACTGTGTAGTCTTAGACAGGTTATTCTAGATGAACTTCTTCTTCTTTCGGCTGTTCCCGTTAGGGGTTGCCACAGCAGATCAACTGTTTCCATTTCTTCCTGTCCTCTGCATCTTGCTCTGTCACACCAACCACCTGCATGTGGTCCACACCACAAAAGGAGGGGGTGTATCCATATTCATAAAGGATACCCACACCTCCAGGTTGGTGGCAACGCACGAAGCTTTGGAAACCATCCAGGTGCAACTAACCATAGGCAAAACTGCTCTACAAATTGTAGCATGCTACAGGCCACCCTCTCAAACTCAGGAACCCCACACAGCCTTCCTGAAGACACTGGAGGGTATAAATGTATCTCCAAACACCATCATATTGGGTGACTTCAACTACCCGAATACAGACTGGGAACATTACTCAAGCCCTAACTTTCTAGTCCAACGGTTCCTGGAGTTCATAAATTCAAATGCCATGGAACAGCTAGTCACTGTTCCCACGAGAGGAGAAAATATACTAGATCTCATTATCACAAACATGGGGATAAAATGCTTCCCACCGGAAGTATATCCCTCATTGGTGAGATCTGATCATAAACTAATCTCACTGGAAGTCCACATCCTGCCCCCACCCCAAACAAAAAAGACCACAGTGAAGAACTTCTCTAAAGCAAACTTCACACTACTCAAGACTGGTGTGGTATCCTTCAAGGCCCCTGAGCCAGTGGAAACCACAACCCAAGCTGCGGAAGCCCTTACAAATGCCTTCTATAAACACCTCCAGGACTGCATGGATCAGGCAATCCCAAATAAAACCAAGACTCTTTCCACAAAGGGCAAACGTCCAGTCTGGTGGACCCCAGCCATTAACAAACTTTACAATAAGAGGAGAAAGCTATTACATGATAGAACAAAATCCATAAAAGGGAAGTCACCCTGATCATTATTAGTAAAAAGTACGAGCACTCATAAAATCAACTAAGGCCAATTTTGAGAGAAAAATTGCCATGGATTCAAAGGACAATCATAAGGCCTTTTTCAGCTATGTTAGGAACCTGGGTGGAAACTCCCAGATATGCTCAGAATTAGTCCAAAATGATACAAAAATCACTGAACCCACAGACATTGCCAACATACTGGCAGACAGGTTCAGTGCAAACTTCACCCCCCTCTCCCCCCCTAAAGGAGAGATGACTATCCCAGCAGAGTGTAGTCTCCCAGACATCTCAAATGCGCAGGTGAAAGCTGCTCTCTCTAAAGCTAAAAACACAGCATCAATGGGACCGGATGGTGTTCCCGGCTGTGTGCTACACGAGCTAAATGAGGAATTAAACCCGCACATAAGGCAGCTGTTTAATCTCAGCCTTACCACAGGATACGTGCCCAAGGAGTGGCGTACGGCAACTGTGGTCCCACTCCACAAAGGCGGTGCCTCTACGGACCCTGGTAATTACCGCCCCATAAGCTTAACAAGTCTAGTCTGCAAAGCTATGGAGAGGATCATAATGGAGCTCATAAACAAAGATATAGGGGACTTGCAGACATTGGACCCGACCCAGTTTGGCTTCGTCAAGGGCAGATCATGCCTTTTGAACTTGGTCGACTTCTTCGAAACAGTCACCAAGGCCATTGATGAGGGAAAGGCAGTCCATACAGCCTACCTTGACCTTGCAAAGGCCTTCGACACAATACCCCACTCGGGTATTGTAGAAAAACTTACCAGTTTAAATGTAAACCCATATGTCACAAGATGGGTTGCAAACTGGCTTAAGGACAGAACCCACAGGGTTAGAGTTGCTGGAGCTATGTCAGACTCCAAGCCGGTCACAAGTGGTGTCCCACAGGGCTCGGTCCTTGGCCCCCTATTGTTCGGCATCTACTTCTCAGAAGTACAGGCCAACATGGGAGGACTTTGGCTGACAAAGTTTGCAGACGACTGCAAACTGGGCCATAGTGGAAAGTGCATCGGACACGGATATCCTTCAGAAGGGACTCACGGAAACAGATAGCTGGTGCCAGAGCCATGGCCTGAAGTTAAACGCCAAAAATGTATAGTCATACCCTTTGGGAAAAACAAGGTAACCCCAAGCTACCATATAGGTGGCAATCCACTAAGCACAGAAGAGGTTATCAGGGACCTGGGGACCCAGGTTGACAGTGGCCTTTCTTTTGACACTCACGTTGCTAAAGTGGTTAGAAAGACCTTCTACATTGCCCACCTGATCATGAAGGGATTCACATCCAGATCTAGTGAGGTCATTGTTCCCCTGTACTCTTCACTTATCAGACCAATGATAGAGTACAATGCCCCATTCGGGATGTATCTCACCCGACATCTGCAGCAATTGGAGAGACCCCAAAAGTTCCTCACCAAAAGGATAAAGGGACTCCAAAATCTGTCATATGCTGCCAGATTGAAGAAACTCCAGCTCTATTCAGTTGCATACCATCTGCTCAGAGGTGACATGTGCCTGACATACAAGGCCATGTCCAACCTGGAATTAATGGACATGCTCCACCTCAAAAAATCCAAATCCACCAAAACCACTAGAGCAAGCGACTTAAACCTTAGCACGGATATAAATAGGACGTGCTGGAGGGATAGATTTATCACTCAGAGACTCCCTATGCTGTGGAATAAAATCCCGGTCCATGTGAGGCAGAGCACCTCGCTGGCTCTGTTCAAGAGAAATCTTGACCTGTGGATGGGAGATCGTAGGTTTATCCCGGGAATCATCTCTGTGTCACTGCTGGACAGAGGCACAACAAACTAATGGGCACAGTATTTTTTCATATAAGTGTGTGTGAATTGGAGGGAGGATAGAGGAATGGTGAGTATGCACACTCACCAAAATTTGGGCTAGGCTCATAAATGCCTTAGGGCAGATAGCCTAGTATAAACCTATGAACCTATGAACCTATGTCCTCTCTCACCACATCCATAAACCTTATCTTAGGCCTTCCTCTTTTCCTGTTACCTGGCAGCTTCATCCTTAGCATCTTTTTCCCAATATACTCTGCATCCCTCCTCAGCACATGCCCAAACCAACGTAATCTTGCCTCTCTGGCTTTGTCTCCAAACCTTCTAACCTGGGCTGACCCTCTAATATACTTATTCCTAATCCTGTCCATCCTCGTCACACCCAGTGCAAATCTTAGCATCTTCAACTCTGCCACGTCAAGATCTGACTCCTGCCTTTTTGTCAATGCCACTGTCTCCAACTCATATAACATAGCTGGTCTCACTACCCTCTTGTAGACCTTCCCTTTCACTCTTACTGGTACTCGTCTGGCACAAATCACTCCTGACACTCTTCTCCACCCACTCCATCCTGCCTGTACTCTCTTCTTCACCTCTCTTCCACACTCACCATTACTCTGAACTGTTGATCCCAAGTACTTAAACTCATCCACCTTCACCACCTCTACTCCCTGCATACTCACCATTCCTCTATCCTCCCTCCAATTCACACACATATATTCTGTCTTAGTCCTGCTGACCTTCATTCCTCTTCTCTCTAGAGCATATCTCCACCTCTCCAGGGTCTCCTCTACCTGTTCCCTACTCTCACTACAGATCACAATGTCATCTGCAAACATCATAGTCCACGGGGACTCCTGTCTGATCTCATCTGTCAACCTGTCCTTCACCATTGCAAATAATAAAGGGCTCAGAGCTGATCCTTGATGTAATCCCACCTCCACCTTAAATGCATCCGTCACTCCCACCGCAGACCTCACCGCTGTCACACTACCCTCGTACATATCCTGTACCACTCTTACATACTTCTTTGACACTCCCAACTTCCTCATACAATACCACAACTCCTCTCTAGGCACCCTGTCATATGCTTTCTCTAAATCCACAAAGACAAAATGCAACTCCTTCTGACCTTCTCTGTACTTCTCCATCAACACTCTCAGAGCAAACACCGTATCTGTAGTGCTCTTTCCTGGCATGAAACCATACTGCTGATCACTAATCATCACCTCCCTTCTTAACCTAGCTTCCACTGCTCTTTCCCATAACTTCATGCTGTGACTGATCAATTTAATCCCTCTGTAATTACTACAGCTCTGCACATCACCCTTATTCTTAAAAATCGGTACCAAAACACTTTT